>NW_016907894.1:196403-250362 GCF_001483705.2 Eufriesea mexicana | reverse complement strand
AATCTCCTAACGTTTTTACTTTTTATGTAATATTTCATTTTAATCAAATATCATGTCCTTTCAAGAAAATTCACCATTTTCGAAAACTGAGCACGATAGAGCAATCTTAAATACGGATTCATGTTCAGGAAAGTAAACTCTACAAAGGTACCCAATGGATATTACAGAGTAAAATTCGCGTCGGACAGTGTAATCATTTCTGTTCTCGTTTTATTATTTTTAAATCATCCTGTAGATATGCACTTTGTTCTACTTCCTGTGACAGCGGAATACACGAAGCGTATCTTTCGCGTCATAGGAATTATTTTATACCATATTCATGTATACGAGCACGAATGTGTTTAATGTCAACTAGCCAGCAACCAGAAAAGCAAGTTTGTAATCTTAAATGCGTTGGCGTGTTAAATTATTTTGTTGTAAAATGACGATTGATATTGCTTACGTAAAAGTGTCAATGATATTGCAACAAAAAGTTACACGAATATTAATAAAAATGAGAAGATAAAACAGATACCAATTACCAATAATAGAAATATAAAAGTCGTATGAAATAATTTTGAATTATTACCAGCTACGATCCACTCTTTCATTTTCTCACTTTTCTGAATACTCGCAGGCTACTTATTTATGTGTAAATGCAATACCGGGCACGCGAGATTTCTTCCGTGTTTAATGCCTACCACGTACTCGTAAATCATCTAGAAACGTGATTTTTCAGAATTAAATGGTTACTATCAATTCCGCAAGGATACTGTACTATGTATCAAATTACATTTATGCTTCTCGTAAAGAGATAACTACTCCAGGCATTTTATATTCATGAGAACAATTACATCTTGCTGCATTCTTTTGTTGCTTTATTTCTTATTTTAACAGTAGCGTGCATGAGTTATCAGTGTCTTATAATTGCAACAAATCACGTATCCAATAATAATTTATATTTTCTTGGAATTACATCATAGACGTATCTACATGGTTTCGAGTGTTTCGTTATTTTTCACGTTACAATGATACATCGGTATAACGACTTGCATCAGTATAACAGGTTGTTTAACGAATGTAAATTCATTAGATCTTACAAATTGTTTCGATGAAATATACCATAATAAATACTGCGTATCTGCAATAGCATCTATAAAATTTTCCATCTTTAAAAATTCATTACACGAAGAATTGTAATAGTGAATGAAAATTTTGTGAAATAAAATGTACGAAATAAATCGTAGATTTTGAGGTTATAATTATCATAAATTTGGTCAGCGTAATATGGTATTTGTAATATTTATAAAATTATAAATTATAACAGTTATAACATTTCTAATATTAATATAATAGTTGTAATCTTTAATTTATCTAATCGTAATTTTTATCTAATTGTAATCTTTAATTTATCTAATCACTTAATCTATCTAATCATAAATTTTATCAGAAAAAAATATTTATAGTTAAAAATATTATGAATTATTACATCAGAAAATATTACGATATTACGAACTATTATGATCATAGAATCAGAATTACAGTGGTAAAAATAGAAAAATTTAGTATTATACGTAAATACTATGATTCTTGCCTCGTTTCTGTGTTAAAATATAGCAATTTTACATCACTACGTTAAATAAGACAATGTAGTAGAAAAGAAGGTAGTTCACGTGTATTTCTTCTTGATTTACTCCTTCTACACGTTCAATTTAACTTGTAAAATATTGCCATGAGTCACAACACGTATTTTAAATATATAATAAGGGCACAGAAAGATGCTTAACGAATTCATCGGACGATTTATACTAAAACAACAGGTTCCTGCGAAACGAGCATGCAACATATCACTGAATTACGTTGTTCGCACATTCAATGTACCAATTTATTACCACCTTTATCATTCCCTTTTTAACATCCTCCGTGGAATAAGTTGCACGACGTTAATGGTTTAACACATACCATGTTCCAGATATAAAACGATCCTTGAATTTGTCATCGTGCAACGCCTTGAATTTATTCAACATCTGCCTCCGTCGAAGGTCGACCCTGCTCAAATTTCAAGTCTCCAGCGATTCGGGCGCCCCCTCGGAAACCGCGCGCCATTCGATTCGCATCGATTTAACCGTTGGCGTTCAGCATTATCGATATCTCCATGTAAACGGATATAAACAGCGGGTATAACTATATATATATACATATAATTAATGGAAGGACTGTGACTTGAAATTGCACGAAAAAGCAGCGTACTAAAAATACAAGACCGGTTCGCAGAGCCTAATTTTATTCTTAGCAGAGGTGTAGCTTTATTTACGCAGGCATACGATTAACAGGTGCACGCGAGTGCATGCCATCTCGCGATTAAAAGTCACAACATGTTCAAATAGAGATGTTTTGATCGTTTACGATTCTAATTTCCAACGAGTAGAATTCAAATAATCATTTTGTTTTTCACAGCGTGTCGTTGATAATAAAATGTTCAAATTATTTCTAGGGAAAATGATTGTTTTCCTATGCGTAGGAATTTTGTAAAATAAACTAGGTGTAAATGTAATTGTAATAAATAAATTGTACTCGTGTTTAAAGCAGAATTAAGAATAATATAATGTACATATGCTATTGTTATTTCAATTTGTATTAATTGAAATGTTATGTTTTGTGCAGATAATTTTGTAATAATATCCCTAGATTCTAGGTATAGATAAAACAAAGCAAAACAATACTGTAAGCTACCAACTTAGTCACAGGGTGTCTATGGTAATTTAATCGAGATAAATACCAATAATTTGGTAA
This sequence comes from Eufriesea mexicana, assembly GCF_001483705.2. Classification (NCBI taxonomy): domain Eukaryota; kingdom Metazoa; phylum Arthropoda; class Insecta; order Hymenoptera; family Apidae; genus Eufriesea; species Eufriesea mexicana. The sequence continues at coordinate 247,590 of NW_016907894.1, read as the reverse complement.
TAAGTATTTATAAATCACAACATATCTTAAATTTTCGTTACTTTTGTGTTACTAGAAAATGAAGAAAAAATATTCTTTATTTTATTGTTTCTCACTAGGATATTATATTTTATTACTATAAAATTTTACTAAGAACAAATTATCCATTTATAATGATTATTTAAACTAAATTTTAATGAGAATAAAAAATTTGTAAAAAGTTATAAATTTAAGTTTTCATGAACAAATACAATTTTAATTTTAGAATATTTAGAATATTTAGAATATTTTATTACTATAAAATTTTACAAGAAACAAATTATTCATTTATAGTGATTATTTAAACAGGTTTTTAACTAAATTAAAAAATTTGTAAAAAGTTATAAATTTACGTTTTCCCAAGAAAATACAATTTTAATTTTAAAATCGTGTTAAAAATTAGTCATCCTTTTGATCTTTGTTGACATTGCAAAAATAAAATTGTGGAAAATTTGGAATTTATTCGAAAAAAAGAAAAAAAAAAGACGGATTGACGTTAATGCAAATAAATGTCGTAAAAGGAAATATAACGGCGAATTGAAGAATAGAACGATGTTACCGTTAATGGTACACTGCGTGAATACGGATCAATGTTTTATCGAAGAGTACGATTTTCGCAATGATTACTCGTTCAAACCGCATCGTGCAGCGAGTCAACGATCTCTGCTCGAAACAAGTAGGCAAGTATTTTAATTCGTTTGAATTCCCATTAGAAGAAACAAGAATTTTAAACTCGATTGTCGACAACGTATAGATAGAACAAATTTTTAAAAACATAAAATAAGTCCCTTTTCTTTTTTCAAATTTAAGAGAAATACGGATTTTGTTATTACAAATGCAGATAAGAGTTTTCAACAAAAACTTAAATATTTAATTCGGAAACTTTGGCGAGGAATGTATTTAAAATAACTACAGTCTGTTCGGTATTTTTATATCTGAAGTGGAATGAAGTAAAAATTATAAAGTAACATGAAATAAGATAATATTTTTATAAAATATCTGTAGTAAAAAAAAAAATGGAAAAAATAGGGGAACTTATAAATATTACAGTTGTATCATAATTTGGATTAACTGAAAAAGTTGTTGTTTTAATTTACTATATATTTATAATAAATATTTTGAAATTGATAAATGAAACTATTAAAAATTGAAAAAATAGTTTCTTGTTGCAAAGTACAGAAATTATATTTTGTTGTCGAGAGCAGAAAATTTAATTATTTTAAAAATTATTATATATTTAATTAATAACAAATTTTATAGCTGAACAAATAATTTGTGAAACAAGAATGAGCAATTTTAAAAAATAATGCCACTTGCACATGTCTGCAAATTATGCATGCTCAGCTATGATTTATAACATACAATATAGAACAGTAGACATATAAAAAAATATGCATAACATTGTACAAGTTTAAAACTAGAATATATTTGAAGTAATTATTTAAAAAACTGCTATATTACCAAAAACAAAAACGATTTCAAAAATATAATTACATAATAAATTGCAATGATGTAATTTTTTTTATTTTTTATAGCACGTCTTTATCATTATCGATTGGTTCATACATTCAACGGCAATGTCTATTCAAATTACATAAAACACCCTATGCATTAATACGTTTCTTCTGAATCTTGATACTATAATCTTTAACGTAACTAACCTTGCACGCGAGATAAAAAGAACGCACAAAATCTTCAATTACGTTTTTATATGACTATATTCCACCGTTCTTGCAACACTAGTATTCGAGAAAACATTATACCATAAAATATAATACAATTACACTTCGAGCAAGAAAATCCTACAAACATCGAAGTTTATAGTCGTTATATTTTGATTAGCTGTCGTAAGTATTCATAGCAAGTTAACATAAAAAATTAATGGATTGAACTAACCAATAAATAGCTTTAGACACACGTACCTTGTTGAAGTGAGCTTGCAGAAGCCGCTCATATTGGTCAGCAGCACGGAGACAGAGTCTCGTGGTGAATGCTTCCATTCGTGCTGGTAAGGGCGCGTGGCAAACACTGCTTGACATTATTCCTCTCTTCGAGCTGGCACTCCTCCGGAACACGCACGCACAATGTATACAAATAAAATCGTCACTCGCTACGCACGGACGGACGCACTTAAATCGCGATGATCATTTAGAAGCAAGCTAACCTCAATCGACGCTTACGAGTTTGTCGGTTACCCTAGGTGTGGCTTCCGATGCTCATTTCAACGTAATTTTGAACGACAATTCTCGAATTAATCCTTTACACTTGAACAAATCTTTTAATGTTACTTTTTGTTCTATTATTCTTGCAAATGTTCGTAGGCGCAGGAGACGCTTCTTTCACATCACATAAATCGAAGCTACTTCACGTGGTACTTTCGAGTAGGAGCTCTCTCCGAAAGTATGGATTTCGTTCTTTCACTCTTTATATTACTTTCATTTAATGTATATGTCTTATCAGAAGAGATATCAAAACACCGAATATTATGACGATACTGTTTAAAGTGGTTTATCTCTATCCCTATGAACTGTGTAATTTTGCAGTGACAATTCGATAGCTTTGAAAACTACTGAAGAAGAGTGCAAAATAGTCGATATTGCGCGTGCGCCATAGGGACAAACTACCCTGCAGAGGATGTTAAAACGTAGATCTTGATTGGTGGAGCTGAATTCTTGTTAACGAATTAATAATCGGTTTTTTGTTTCCGCGCCAATACGAATACAAGACGACACACAACAATTACTCACTACTTCTCGCTTTCTCAATGCATACTGAGCGGCGGAGAGAGTTACATGTAGTTTTATCGTTCTGACGCTATCCCCTCCATTTCGTGTCGACGTCCGATTCTCACTGGCGCAGTTGTCATGTGTATATACGTTAATGCCAGAGCCGTGAATAGGGCCATTATTCGGGTCACAGCCCCTTTTTACAGGTTAGAATTATTCGAAAAATTTTATACAAATATAAATTCTATATATCATTACGAAATAATTTTGTTACAGTAAAGAATACAATAGAAATTAATACGTATATTAAATAGAAATGCGTATATACGTATATTAAATATTTGAAAAATAAATATTAATTACCTTCTTTTCTGTCTATAATAATTTATGTTTATAAAATAATAATGTGATTACAGCGAATGAAATAATTCGATTTAGTTACGTATTTAATGTGCTTGTATCAGTTAAGTTTCTCTTATGTCTGACAAAATTCATAAGTAGGGCATCATTATACGTTTGTGTTTCGTGAAAGTTTAATTCAATAATTAGTTTTTGACATATTTTTTGTTTGCAAATAATTACATATAGAATATTACATAATAAAAGTATATTTTTTCCGTTACATATCCATTTCAAATACATCTACAAAAATCTGTAAAATTTTATAAAATAAAATCGAGTTTTCTATTGGCTATCAGAAAATCAGAAAATATCAGTTTGTTTACTGTAACAAAGCAAATATCGTTTGATAAATCGGAGAATTAGTTTTCTTTATAGGAAAATTTCTTTTTAATCGTTATATTATCTATCTAGAGATATAAATATTAACTCAAATATATATTTCGTGATAACAATGATACTGTTATCATCGTATATTTAGACTGCATTCAAATGATCATTCATGCTAGTTTTCTCCTTCTATGCCTTCTTATAAATAAGATTTTAGTTAATTCACAGAATAAGTAACTGATTAAATACTTCAAAGTGAAGAGTTAAAATTAAAATGATCATAGTCAAAAATTAAAATGATACGACACAAAAGATATTTATATTAAAAATTAAAAATTTATTTTTATAAGATACTATATACCCTTAAATTAAAACGCTATTAGAAATGAAAGAAAATTAATTTCTATTCTAGTATTCAAGTTTATTAATAAAATAAGCAAAAATAGTCTACAGAATAAGTACTTGCTTGGGTATGATTTATATTAACCGGTTTAAAGTGGTTTATTTTAAAATGGACATAGATAAAGTTAAATCTTTTTCAGATAGCATGGTTAAGGATTTTAAACTTTTTATTACTTATAAATGTTCAGTGATGCTACTTACAGTGGCAAGGTTGCAAATAAATCAAAAGATAACTGTACTTATCATGCTGTAAATAATCGCCTTTTTATCCGTGTCAATTTCCTGAAGTCGTATTTTACTAGCAACTTTAAGTAGAAATTTTAATAATTTGCATACATGTGTTATATTTCCTTTATTTCTTGTTTTCCTGATTGAATTAAATAGATTTTCTATACTCTGTATGTTACTTATGTTTCTAATTTTTATTCCTGTGCTATTTTTGAACTTCACGATATTTTCCTTAAATCTACATTATCTAGTCTTTTTTTAATTTATGCAACTTACGAATGACATTGATAATATTGAAATAGCTACAGGCAAAAAGAAATATAATGCATTGAGCGATGACGATTATACTCGTTGCAACGTGAAATGAACGACGATCATTGTCCACAGTGTGTAATAATATGATTAAAAATAACCATGTACGGAAAATAAGAAACGGTACTCCACGGTGATTCTCACTGAGGTTCTTGCGATCTTTGCTATTGTATAGTACATTAGTTATGCATTTTTCTTTCATTCATTCAAGGTTTAGGATTGGCTTGTAAGATTTATGAATCATTCAACGATGTGTAACGCATATCTAACGATGAATCAAATTGTTATTAAGACCTTACTATGCTTATCTCTCCGTAATCATAATTCCCAATTATCCTTAACAACTAATCTGACATATTTTCATCTTTTTTTTTAAGCTGCAAGATAGAATCTACTGCATTATCGTGAGAAAGTTTATCTGCACGTAATACAGACTCAATCATCTCTCACCGTTAAATTTACATTTCTTATAAATAAATTCTTGTATTAATTACTTCAGTCGTGATATAATCATAAAATTTCCTTTGCGTAGGCGACAACGCGATAAAGTTCACTGGAATCCAGAATTGGAATTAACACGCGTTCCATCATGGGTACAGTTTCACCCACGTGACATTTTATTCGGTCAAAGTTTTATGCGATGTTTAATCTGTCATTCGGGGCGCTTCTCGATAACTTAATTTTCTGCCGCTTCGAAGAGTATCAAGCGTAGCTTGTAGAGACGTTCTGCTGACGTAAAAGTCTTATCGAGGTGAAAGTCGGTGGCGCGCGACAGTTATTCAGATTCACTGTGAGATTTCGAAAAGTAGAAACAACGCATATTCGGTGAAACTCGCTCTTCCTTCATCAATCGTACATTTCAACCTATTTAATCCAAATCTCCCAAATTGTCTTCAATTTGTAGTAAGTACATTTTTGTAAAATATCTCTTGTATTTCTAAAAGATTTTTTGTACGATGGTTTGGGTGAATGTATAAAATATTATGAGATACAATGTATTTTCCTGTGAAGAATAAATTTAATAATTAATATATACAAAATATCAATATTGGCACTATTAACAATTTAATATGTACTTAGTATGTAAAATATATCCACGATTATGATATGCAAAATATAATGTCCATTTCTCATGGTTAAATAGTAAATTCATAAATAGAAGTTTAGAATAGAAGTTAAATCATTTTAGGAAAGAATAAATTTACATTTTATAATATTTTACATAGTACATAGGAGTCACATCATAGAAGTTATCATATGCAATTAATAATTAAATGTGTATATCATAAATATTAAAAACTGGAAATTATAAAAGAATACTGAAATTAGGTAATGATCCATTAACTGCAAGATATTTCTTCAAACATAAAGTGTTTGTTTCTATTGAAAAGATGCGTGTCTTTCTTAGGGAAAAACCTGTAGATTGCATCAGCCCAGCATTCACATTTGCACAGCTGCTGCAAGACCATTCGATACTTTTTATGAACTAGTCCTACAAACCAAGATCTGCATCGTGGGGAGTGTTCTAAAATCACAAATACTATAACCAATTGTAAATCGCACAATATTATTACAGTTCTCTACTCGATTTCATTGCTTTTGTATGAAATTGCGGCTCATTTTTCCGCAAAAAAACAATTTCTTTGGGATAAAATAATATTGAAACACAATGATGATAAAATAACATTTCTGAAGCATTCCGCAACCGTGTGAAAATCACGTGAAAGCAGTACAATGTGTTATTCGGCGTGTCAATTCAGCGGTTAAAAATAGTTACAATAACAGTGTGATAAAAAAAATTGACGTCACGACCAGTAGTTGCGCGTCACTTACGATACCCTTCCAAATTTGAATCGGTTATCTGACGCAAACGATACCGATGCATGAGAAAAAGTAAAACTTACTCCAGAGGCATCGTTTATACCGGAATGAACGTGGCCTGTGGCACGTAGTCTTGTTTATTTGCTTTAGAATTTTTATTCCGTGTACAGGCTGCATCTACCCAGTTTCCTGGAGAATAAAAAAAGCAAGAGGTCAATTCTGAATCACTTTTGTAATTCTCTACACAAAGAAAGTTATTCATCTTTTCACGCTGACGCAACTGGACTAACGGTTAACAAAAGTCTTCAATTTAAAATAGATTAGGAGCTATTATTGAAAAATAAATGAATGATAAGAGAATTTAAATATCGATACCTTTTATAGTCGTGGCATGAATAAAATTCATTTTCAGGATGCACAGATGAACATTCGGCTATTATTACGTATTGTTTGCTAATATATCAATTAGTACACAGGCCGGCTCTCGAATAGAAAAGATCGCTAGAGGTTGCTTCCACAAAAGAAGACATTTATCAGTTGACAATCGAGCAATTAGATGACATAGATGATTTTTAATTTTACCTATTCGACTTTTCATTCCAGCGTTGCTCCTACTCATGCGAATGGCATGTGATCTGTTTTCGAGAATGCATAATTATAACTGTATTCCCGGATGTCGACGTATGACGTAGATATTCCATTGAAAAAGCTGAATGAAAAGAGGTAAACTCGACAGAATAAATATATCAACGAAATTCCACATTCATCGTTGCTTTCTCCTACGCTTGCATCTGTGACAGTGAAAACTGATATTAGGGTTTATTATAGGAAGTAGTTACGTGTATACTTTAAAATAGGTCAATGGTTTGTGTGTACATAGCGTGGTCCAATAATACATAAATTACTCAACAGCTTGAATCTACTATTTATTGTAACAAGAACGCTGAAACGGTGAAATAATAAGTGTAGTAAGAAAAATTAACAATAGGGAATAATTTTAGAGTCAAGAAACAGTAGACTTACGAAAAAAAGTTACTAGGATTTAAATTACATACATTGTATTGATTATGTTTAATAAAACTTTATTTTATTTTATATTATTCTGTATTAAATTGTTATTTTTGACTTTTAGTTCTTAATAAAAATAGTGCACGTTCTTTCTGTATTGAAATTTTGCTAGTTTTCAGGTCAATCACCTTGAATTGCATCGATCACGTGTTCATAGCAGTGCGAATAAGAATTAGTCTTAAAGCCGGAACAAGGCGTAACTGTGTGCGTTCAAAAGTGTTCTTAGCACGATGTATCTATTTATTAGTTTCCTACTGCTTATAAATTAGATGCAAATCTACTATAATTTTGATGTCGAATATATTTTCTCTTTTTCTCTCTAATCATGCTTCTAATAATTAATTATCAATTAATTAAAAGGTTAAGTAAAACATTCTACATAACGTTGAATAATTGATTATATGTAATATTAGAAATACGTCTTAGTTATTTTAATCTACGACTTGGATTTTATAACATATTGGTTAGTACATTTGCATTCAAAGAATTACTCTTACGAACATATTTTTGATAATTGAAAAATTAATCGAGATATCTGTATCAAAACAAAATACGAAATTATTAAGATTTCTAACCTCAGAAAATGCTGTCTATAAATTTTAATGTATTACACATTGGCTTAACTAAACAGATACAGCCTGTATTTTTCGATTTATCGTTCTTACACAAACACTGAATTTGAATCATTGCGATTGAGTAATTAATTGCGTTATCGATTAAATAAATTATAAATGAGGTAAAAATGTATTCAAGTTGGCATGATACTTACTTTTGTCAGCTATAATATCCGCTTTTTGTTGACGTTATGTATTTCTACATGCAACAGGATATCACAGATGTTTAAAAACAATGGCACAATCGCGAGACCTAAACAGGAAAAGGACTTTCGTAACCTATACTGATGAGTAGCTGCGATGAATGCGATCAGTCACGCCATACTTGTTGCACCGTAATTTACGTATGGTTCGTGGAAGACAACGTCGTCCGCACTTTTTGATTAGTCTTTAAGACATTTTTAGAAGCTGCATCAATTTCGTTGAACATTAACATTCGATGAATAATGTTATTCATTTTAGGAGCCATATATTATAATATATTAATAATAATAATAATAATATAATAATATAATATATTATAGTTACTATAATTACCATAATTACTATAATCACCTTAATCACTTATATGTGATATAATAACAGTAACACTGAAATTGTACATTGATATATCGAAATTGTTGTTCATTTTATTTCGTTCTAACTATTGTTTTTTGAGGTTAGAACATTATTTTTGTAAATAGAAGTAGTCAGTATTTTGAGTGTAAGTATAACGACTGTCGACTGTAACCAAATAAGTGGTGATTATGTTTTTAATTCGTATGTTACTTGTAGAAAGGGATTCTTAATATCTAATATTTAAAGATGTATGACACTATCTATATGTTTTTAATATCTTTTCGTTCGTGTCTGTGGTTAATGGAAAATTACCTGTGGATTGTCAATAATCGTTTGCACTTCGATGAGTATTATCGCGTGGGTTGTTCAAACGAAGAATGGTGATCAGCTCAGAACCAAAACATGTCACGACGCACGTACTGTGTAATTAGTTTTGAAATTTCTCATTGATTCGAGTTTCACTTTTACTGGTTCATCGATCAAACAACGATTTGCTGCATTTACATTTCAACTAAAGTACGTATTATTTCAATAAAATATAAGAATACTTATATGTGAAAAATTAAACAAATAATACTAGTACTTCTATAATAAATAACTAAATATATTACACGCAAATAACAATAATGGTGATAAATACAATAAATTATATACATATAAATAACAATGATGGTGATAAATAACTATACATAATTATATTTCAATCTAAATGAAGTCAATATTAATTTTGTCAAAAGCAGCTGTATGTTTCCAAAAACTACAAAACTAAAATATCTGAAACAACTCATTTTGACTTTGATAGTTCTAGTGTTAAACATACTCACGTTTGTACTGTTTGAGACGTAATTATAATTTTGTTTATAAATATTTCTTCCTATAAAATTAATCGTATTTACAAATATTAAATAATTAAATTAGTTTATATTTATATAAACAAAAATAATCGTATATTTATCGCATGGATAATATTACGTAGTATCAATCGAGTTATTTATTTTGGTCTTTTTACCCTTTACTTTACAGTTTCATCTGTACATTTCAGGACCCACGACGACCCATTTTGCCAGCAGTTTATTATTTCTGCTTCAATTTTGTCTGACATATTTCGATTGCGATTGTCAAAGGAACATGCTCGCGATCGTACTATTCATTTTCGCATATCGGTGGCGTGAACATGAGTCACATGTTGGCTTGAAAAAAGCGAGACGTTACCTCCGTTTCCCGATGACGCTACCTCTTGATTCCTTGTCTTTAATGAGGTGCCTCGCGAATATTAATCGTTCAGGTTTGCAGCAATACCCCTGCGTGGGAAAAGTCAAGAGACACTCAAGGGAGAACCTAACCTAATCTAACTATCATAAATTATGAATCGACGTCTCTTCTTTTAATCGACGATAGAAGCTACTGTTCTCTTTGTTTATGCATTTGTTTGTTTAATTATAGAAATAAGAATCTCTTCATCAATTAATAACCATCGGTATTGTAATAAATTTTTAAATGTACATCTTATCATTTATTTAACAAATGTTTGATATACGTCTGTGTAACGTTGCTTTCCTTAGCTATGTTATAATTAGTGATTTTTATTTCCCATTACGAGATGGTTTAAACAAATTTTATTTGCTTCTTTCAGTCAGATGTTTTAATGATACATAACAGACTAAAAAATAAAATTAGTTTTATTTATGTATAATTAATAGTAAAATAATTTTGTTGATATTGAATTGGAATTCTACAAGGATTCTACGATAATTTTCAAAAAGAATTGTTATTTTCAATTATACTATGGAAAAGATATATTATCATCCATCTTTATTGCTTCTATCAAGTTTCTGGATAATTCCATAATAGAAGAAATATGAATAATTACCTTAGCATTTAAATCTGTTATTAATTGAAAGATAGTAACAGGTATAATTATCGTTTCTTGAAATTAAAATATAAATCTAGATGTAAAGATATAACATAATTAATATATTTATGACAGGTACAGCATTGATCAAATGTTCGATAACTAATATAAATTCCTACCGTTGAGTTAACCTAAAAAGGTGAGAAATATATTTATGTAGTTATCACTTATATTTTTGTGCACAAAGACAATTAAAAATCAGAAAAATGAATTAAAATACGAAAGAAATATATTCTTCTCACTTACGTATGTTTCTAACGCGAGTGTACTTTGAAGCTCATTTGCAATTTCGTGTCTTATTTGTCTATCAATTTGACGTATCTACGTGATTGCATTGTAGTCAGAAATAGATATTATATGCACTTTTATCAGCAAATAATTGAATAAAACGAATGGTGTAAATTTTCATATTTCCAAGGAGAACCTGTTCAACAATTTATAAGTTCAGGAAACGAGTATCTCATATTAATGTGTCTTAATTCCATTGTTTCCACGCTATGAGTAATTATATTATTCACTCTTGACATTTTTCACCAATATCCGTAAAAATATTTGCAAAATTATTATGAAAAAAGCATATTTTATTAAAAGAAATTCTATTTAAAAAATGCATATTGTCATTGAAATTTTTATAAATAATTTTAAAAAATATTCAGATATACAATTAAGCTTTCTTAGTTAAATAGAACTTTTATATAGCATATTTTTGGTTATTTGCAATAACTAGGAAAATAATAGCAGGTATGTAACTAAAGAAGACATATTGTACGTGCAAGTGGACGTCGTAAAATAATTTACATATAATTCCTTTTCCTTACAAGTTGTCAAGGATTATTACAATAATATCATAGAAAAAATATAGGAATTTATATTATATTAATAATATAATATTACAATAATCGGATCTAGCTTAGGGTAATTTGGTTAATCTTAATGATAGCTTGATTTTACATTTTTAATTATGTAAATTTCATAACGAGCTGAATCGGATATAAACTGCATAGCAGTGATATCGCTATATTATAAATTTATCGTCTCTCCTGCCTTTCCTTCATTCTGCCTTATCTGAAAATGTACATGATGTTCGTCAGAACAGTGGCGTGATAATGCTCTTACGCTATTAGAATTTTTCTAAATTCGACGTGTCATCAATTACCAATATTTTGATGACCTTCTTTGATTCGCATGGAAGCATTTATTTTCATTCCTAAAGAATAGTTATTTTGCTCATGGGAGAAATCGATAAATCTACTAATCATTTATCCACTTCACTTAAAATTTGATTTGTTTTAATTGTTATATCTGATATTGATTTCATTTAAAATTAACATGTTATAAATTTTTCTAGAATTTATTGATATAGTGAAGCCTTTATTTGTTCATATTTGCAATTCATTCTTTTTATTTCTTTTCATTATTCATAAATGTTACAGATATATACTTTGTAACGTATTAATTAACTTATTTTTGCAGAATATTCCATACATTTTATTCGTGTATTATTTTAATTAAACTTAAATCACGAGTAGTATCCAGAATTTTAAGGAAAATATGAGAAAAGATACCTCAAAGAATGTATTTTAATTGTAAGGACAATCTCATTAAAAAATAGGAATAACAAATAAATAAACTAATTTATTCATATATCATGTCGAATATATGAGAAAAGAAATGATTGAAAATCAGTTAATTAAATTGAGGAATAATAATGCGATTTCGAATATGTACATTTTATTGCAAGCAATATGTTATTGGGAATTAGTTGTTAATTGACTAAAAAAATGTCGATCAGATCTCATAGATGTAAAGGTAAAAATTATTATTGCCATCAAAAGCAATTAATCATCTGAATATGTTATTTGTAACAAAAAGTTAATTTTCGCTCTAGATTTTTTACTGACAATCATAAATTATCACCTTTACATGGATGCATTGTAATTGAGTTTTTACAACTTCGCTATTTTGTATTTTCTCTTAAGGTGTCTATTCCATTTCGTTAAGATTTCTATTCAATTTATTTGTACATAGCACGTAATGTGCATTTATTATTTATATAGTAATATATATTGTTATATATATTATTATCATATTATTACTATTATATATTATCGTTATTACTATTTACAACCCTATTAAAATGTATATCTCTATGCAAATTATTACGTAACTCAATAATTTATTCAAATAACAAATCATGTAATCGATCATTTGCATCTAATAGTCATATGGAAAAGTGGATGGTGGATGGACATATTATATGACATTAAGTAACTACAATTTGACTTTAAGTTAAGTATTGTTCCCTTCATGCCTACTATTCTTACAATAATTTCCAAAATTAAGTATTATTCTCTCATGCCTATTATTCTTACAACAATTTCCAAAGTTAAGTATTGTTCCCTTCATGCCTACTATTTTTACAATAATTTCCAAAGTTAAGTATTGTTCCCTTCATGCCTACTATTCTTGTAACAATTTCCAAGCAGTCTATATTTCTATATTTCTATAATGTTTATGTCCACAGATCATGCTTAAAAAGATCGACCGAAAGAAACTGGGCCATTCAATACATAACTCTAAATAAACAAAATTCTCTGTAGCAGATACTCATAACATGAACGATTCGCCTAAAATATAATTTATGTTATCAGCTTCTTGCGCAATCACAATCCTAAACCCCTTGCACTCAAGAGGCACCATTCACTCGCCATTTGATAAAATTTCAAAGATTGGTATTAATCAATATGTTAAATTTAAGATAAAGTAACAGTGTGCAATATATCGAAATCATATAATTCTACGTGTTAATTATTGCACGGTTTGTTATTTACTGTTCAAAAGATATCGTCAGCTTTATAGCAGAAGATCTTTGAACCCGTACTCTTCTTTAGCCAAAAAATCGTCGAGTCCAAAGGGTTAACACCAAAAGTTAGCACCTTTTGGTCCTAGTCTGGGCCGGTCGGGCCCAAACGGAAAGTCTAGAGCCGATCCCTGGGGCCCAACGTGGCACTTACCCTTTGAGCTCGACAGGCGCCCTTCAGTTTGTTTCTTGTGGTTTCTGATGATGGGCTGGTGTTCCTATGGTGTGCTGACCTGTTGGTCGTTGTTGTAATTGATAGGGTAGCAGGTAGAAGGGCGACAAAAAAGGAAGGGATGCGTTTCGTCCCAGGCCTGTTAGTGGACTCATCAGTAAGGCTTTCTTCTAGCAGGCCCTGCCTTAGATCGAGGATACTTAGGTGGCATAGGAACTTCTAGGCTTGTGAGAATGTGCTCGAACCTCCTTTGAGTAGGAATCCATCTATTAGCGAGGTTGGTCGCTACACTGCTTAACACTAGTTTTACGGACGCTATCTGTATATCTATTTCTAAGGACACCTGTCAAATTGACAGGTAAAGGAAACCACGTGCCTTTTCTTTTAACGATTAGTTTAATTTAAAAACAATTATATATTATATTAACAGTCTTAATATAAGTTAACTAAATCTGTTACCATCGTATAATTGGAACAATCCTTCCGTCAAATTGACGGGTTCCGTAAATCTAGCGTTAGCAAAGTATCACCAGCTTTATAGTAGAAAATCTTCGAACTCCTACTCTCCTTTAACCAAAAAATCGTCGACTGTAAAGGGTTGTAAAGATGTAAAAATCTAAAAATCTAAAAATATTGTAAAATTGCAAAAATTATATAGTTATATAGAAGATAAAAGATTTGTCAAAAAGAAAAAATGCTACACAGTTCGCCAGTAATGCGTAAGAACTGAAAAAAATGTTACAGTTGATTAATCTGCGAATTATCGTGTAATTAATTTTTTTCTGCTAATCATTATCGCCCGTATAACATTGTAAGTGTTTTACGATCAAACTATTTTTAAATAAAAAATATTTCTCTCACCGTCAAAAATTGGGGAACGGGGGGCAATCATCGCTATCATATCACGTTATGCTCCCATTATCGTGTTACGAAGTTAATATTTCCATCGAGTATCAATTTTTCAGTCACCCGCAAATTAAATTCAATGTCGTAAATTCATTCATCTCACAACCTTTCGCATTACGGCCTGATTATAGTCTGCGATTATGTCACGCGTGATTACGATATTATTCGCCTTTTTATGAGTTTATATCTCGCGTACAACTACATTAGATGTAAGGCATCTATGTTAATCACGTTTCAACATTTTTTCTCCATATAATATTTTCTTCTTTCGTGCGTGATGAAAACGTGAGATATCTGTGATATTTCTTACCGCAATAATGATTAGAACATTTTTACAACAGCGTAGATTTATACTTGGTCCAAGTATATATATTGTTCTTCATATCTTCTGTGAATGATTTTCGAACAAAATTAATTAATTTTTGATACAAATTCATATTTGAGAGATAAATGACAAATGTAATTATCAATCAATATTATATCTATTATGTGATTATAAATATCAAATATAAGTCATCTTTTCTGCCAAGTGACTTCACTTTTTCTGAAAAAGAATTATTGAAAATTATATCGAATCTTTTATTACCACTTGAGCCGTTCACTGCACAAATCGATTAACTTTTTGAAAAATCTTAAATTTAAATGCCAACGTACTTGGTATAGTCGTAACTTTTTATATTTATAATAACTTTCCCTGATAATTAAGATTAACACCATTAAACGACACAAATTTTTTGGCCACTGAATAATGAATAATTTATTTCAGAGGTTACTTTGATTAACTCCGTACTCTAATGTAAATCGTTGCAATAATGCAACTCAAATCCACTAGCAAGCCATGAATGATAACGGTGAATTTTTTAATGCTGTCTTATCAGAATTTAAGTAAAATATAGTAAAATTTAAATTTATTACTTTTTCACTCGCCAAATCGATTAACTCTTCCAGTAACATAAAAATGGTAACATTACTAACGATTACCTTTTGGCTATTTCTTCTTATAAATTTTATATACCGTTAGATGAAAGTTACATTTGTATTTATGCATTCCACGATATTTATTTCGATTTAAATTATAAAGAGAATTTTAAAAAACAATATACATTATTTCATTGCATTTCTCCACTTTTTGCTTTATGGAGTTAACCTATTTGTGCAGTTAATTAAGAAACATTTTTTAAATTGTATTTAATAACTGGTGATAAAGAAAATTTTATTCTTACCATTTGTACTTACTATTTCATATTTCATACTTCATACTTTACTCCTAGTTTTATACTTTCATACGTACATAAAAGACCAATTATCATATCTGTAAGTAATTCAAACAATCCTATTCTCACCTTACTCGAAACATTTAACGTTTTCTTTTATTCACTTGGCTGGAGCATGCTCGACTCGCCGAAACGTCGAAGAAAATCTCGTTAGCACTATGTTAGCCTTCGATGAAAGATGCTTTCTTATTCGTCGGTTCTATTAATAGCGCGCGAGAGGAAGAACTATTTGAAATTCAACTCGATCAATCAATCGAGCTTAATCAGAACAAATCAGATAAAGGCAGACGAGTTTGGCGTGCATTTCACGTGGAACTTTATGCAGTGCAAAGCACAATCGTAAATAGTTTCAATTGTACTCAACATCCATTATGTAAAGTCGTGTTCGAGTTATTTGTGCAAAGATTTCATAGATCGAGGAACCTTGAGATACTTCCAGCCATATTAACCCTATGCTGCGCAGTTGTGGATGCGCCGGCAAATCCATTTATCGAATAATTTCATGAGTCATGCGTGGCGTGCACGTTGCGATGCTCTATCGAGCTCGTAACAACGTTATTTCGGTGGCTGTTGATTTATCGGAACTTTAAATCGGTCAGGGAAGTTTCGTTACCACACGATGTAGAACGTTGTAAGTTTTCTTCTTTTAACGTAATATATTTGGATTTAATCGTCTTATGTGAAGAACTCGCTTGACGTAATAAAAAAGTATTATGCTGTGTTAACATAACCTGTACAAGATACGCACTAAACACTGTGAGAGACTTTGATTGCAATTAATGTAATGTAATATAAGATAGATTGACGCCTTATTAATACAAGGTTAATGAAATGGCAGTATAAATATTATTAAACTGTCATCATTTATTTTCTTTTTTTAGGATGTATTGTTTTTGCTGTTTGTTCTTTTATGACGATGTTACCTGTACTGCTGGTAAATGAACGTAATTTATTTCGTATAGATTAAATTCATACGTTAATTCCACTGAGATATTTACGTTCAAAGATTACACGGTTTGTAAAGATAAATTCATCTTGTCATTTTTTAAATCTTTACATTATTGTTAGGTAAAAAGAATTTTAGTATGACAAGTGAACCTATTAAGTCTAAAGGTATGAATCCCTTAAAAATAGATAATAATCCCATGGAGCTTTATAACACATGATGGTATAAATAAATGAAGAAGAGGAGAGTGTATAATTATATCATGGTGACCAACTTTTTTTAAATGCCAAATGGTTTGGTAAAAATACATGCTTAATTCCAAAAGGAAATAAAAGAATAATCTTGATAAATTAGGATTATTTGATAACATATTTCATTTCAATTATGTATTTTTCTTAAAGCCTTGATTTGTAAAATTTTAGAATGATGGGTACTCACTGGACTCATTTTATTTGAGCTCTAAGTGTCACAGGTTATTGAAAGGTTGTAAACAATTTTTTAATTATTTCCTTTTTCTATATATTCTACAATTTGTTTACAAATCTTTTAACACTAATATATTTTATTTCAAAATGAAATTTAAGAATATAAGTCTATTCTCACTGCTTTGAATTATAAGGCATTTTATGTAATTAAATATCCACCAGGTAATATATTTACAGAATATAATATTATCAAGTTTTTTTAAATCTATTCATAATTTTGTAGAATCAGAAAATTGAAGATTATATCAATGTTCATGGAATTTTATTCTGAATAAAAAAAAGCATTATTATGCTTCATCAAGCTGTAGTATTTGTTCATTTTTTCATTTGAAATCTTTCTTGGAATATGTTATCCAGCTTAAAATAACAAGATAAAACTAATCTGATTTAAGGTAAAACCTAAAGATTATTTGTTATAATTGGAAATCGAATATAACACAGTATTGACGTTCTTGTTATTGTATAAAATATGAAATGTCTCGATGGCCAATTGGTCTACGATTTTGTGGTCGACGAAATATTTGCGGTTCTAATTATGACATTGGAATTCGTTTCGTAATTGTCTTTTATGAATACGGCGTGTCGTTAACCGATGACCAGCGAATATTTTCGAATGTTGAACATACATGCGTATAGTTATTCGGTTTGTCCGTTAAATTAGCACAAGTCCTAACAGAACTGTGGAATATCACCGAACAACAGACATTTCTGCTGACTGTTAAGTATCTTAGCTCCTTCAGCCTTTGTGTAAGAGGTATGCCAGCTGGCTGACTATCAAAAAATTATTTGAATATGTAATAAAAAATATTGATTATTAAGTTCAAAAGATCAAATTATGAAAAAGTAAGCATGTATTTCGTATCTAAATATGTAACATAAGGAGAAAAATATTTTTCAACTGAAATGAAACACAGTCCTTGAACAAAAAATTCCATTGAAATAAAATTGTTGGTTATTAACATTTATGAAAGTTATAATGGAAAAATCATCAATCAATTATTATGATGTAAATGAAGGAATAAATAAATAAATAAATATATAAAATATCAGTAAGGATTTTAATTTGAAGAATAAAAAGAGCATCAATAAATTTAAAAATGGAGGTAACTAATTCGAAAATTATATTTCTTAGAAATGTAAATTGATATGTATATTGTATGTCTTTTTGCATTATTTAGTATTCTATAATTTTAGTATTTGTTGCTACAAGTATTATTCAGTACATGTTACTATCCAACAGTTGCATTTTAATAAATTTCTGATATTTTGCATCACTTTATTTCTTATATTTGATACATATTACATATATACAATGTAATTAAAAGTTGTTTTTAATATTGTTGAACTTGCATTATATCAATATTTTTGAGACACGTGTAATTATTATATTTTTATTTCTTCGTCATTTTTCCAAAGAGTATGACTCACTCGATAAAACGTGTAAGTCAAAATTGACATCATTTCTTATTAGTTGACAGCTTTCAAAGAATGAGACGTTATAAATTTTTTTTTAAATTTTTAAACTTTATAGGATGACTCAAAGGCTTTGTTAAATGTACGTGTATTAAAAACTTCAAGAAACAAATGGAATATTTATTTAAGTTGAAACATCCAAATGAGATGCTTATATTGTTGAACTCATCCAATTGATAATAAAAAATCATCATATATAGCAGTGACTAATTTATTCTTATAAAGACATACCATGTGCAAGGTAAAATAAATTAAAATCACAGATGATTATGGAAATGATTTGTGAGTAATAACATCAGTGAGATTTAAGTTCTTAAGTCAATTACAACATAAATAACAAAACATTTATCACCAAAGATTTTTGGCTCAATTGTTTAAATAATTATGCAATTTTCTAATATTTAATTAAGATATGTATAACAAATTTTTAAATTTTAATTTAAATATGTGTTTCTATACAGTCAATTTTTTAAATTTTACTTTTAACAGTGCCTTGATAATTTTTTTTCTTTTTATTTTCTTTATGGAAGAGGAAAATGGATTCGTATTTCTTCTTTAAATGTCTACATTAAAAAGAAATATTTATCATCTGTTGACGCAAGCAATACGAGTTTGCAAAGGAAGCAATATCGTGTTTATATATTCAGCATGTCACTGCAAACATTTTAATATTTAATCACTTGCAGGGTGACCAATCCTCCATTGCACAAGAAAAAATTATTAAAGAAATTTCGCATCCTTAATATAAAAAATAATTTGGATTACACGATTTAAATTAAATGCAAGGCTATTATCTACTGGGGTGAGTCACAATTGCTTAGCTTGTGCACAAGGTTTACATACTATATAAAAATTCATAAAGAAATTTACAATTTTTGTAATAAGAACTATATTATGAATTTCACTTACTTTTTGTTAATTAAGGTAAATTTAATTTTAGGTAAAATAACTAATGTATAAAATAGAATCTTTTATACTGAACAAGAATACTTTTAATTCCTCTTATTGTTAGTACTAGCATTAATCAAGAAAAGAAAAAGAATTTTATTTTAATTAAAAATAATTTTAATTTAAATTAATTTTAAATAAAAAAGATTCTTGTTTCTTTTTGAGAAAAACTCTAATTGAATTGGTTCTTTCTCATGTTAATTAAAAGTCCTATAATTATATGATAGTGTAGTGATTAGATTGATTAATAATTATATAAACATACTAAACAAATATAAAATTGTATCATATATAATTATTTTATTTTATTAATTTTAAAGGCTAGGACAGAATTTGGATTTATGTAATGCAAAGTAAAGTAATCATAAAAGTTACTACATATAATTGGAGACAAGTGGTGAAAGAATTTTCTTAAAAATACTTTTCATGGTATTTTTATTTTATATAGTATCTAATTCATGTTTCTAAAGAGAATTTGTATTCTCTTTCTTACAAAAAGGGATTCTCTTTCAAAATATATAAAATATAATCTTTCAAATATAATAATGTCAAAAGACATTCTCTTTCTTTCTTTACAAAGCAGCTGGGGACAGGCACGTTTAATTAATTAATCGGATTTGATTAAACAGCAGCAGCATACTCCTTCCTAATTGTGGAATTCTTTATCGTATATATCACCTGCCTCGTTTGAATAATTTGCCGATGCACAGAGATACCAAATAACGTATCTCTTCAATGTTAATCAATACAACCCTTTCGTTTGCCAACGTTTAAAAATCTGAATGACGTCTTATTTCCTCATTAAAGCACCTTGAATGCATAATCGCATATCAACGAACAGCTTGCAGCAATTGTTACATAATACTCTTACTCCTACGATATTCTGCATAGCAACCGGAAGTAACCTGTTCGCTGTGAGCATAAAATTTCACCACTACGGCAATCTGACGTTCGACAAATTTTTCCAAAAAAATTTCCAGACGATAAATTTTCCGTTTCTTTAAGGAAAGAAAACATGCGACTTTCACGAAAGTGTCTCAAAAAATTAATATCATTCGCCAGACACGAGATAAAAATAATATGAAATTAAAAATAATAAATAAAAGAGGAAGCAAAGAGGTAGTAAATACGTCGTCTTACGTGTAAAGAAGCTGTAACTCGTTTGCTACGCTATAACAAATTATATTTTCAACAGATACCAGATGAGGAAACACAAAGTTGAAAGCGGAAAGGAGCTAAACAAGCAAGGAAATATAAATAAACGAGGAGAAGATTCGAAAAATGAACTAAGCTTGAAGAAAGGAAGACAAAATTGAAAAAATGAAGAAAAGCCAAAAAAATGAAAAGTGGGAGAAGAAGACGTGAAAAAATGAAGAACCAAAGAAGAATTAAAAAAATGGAGAGAAAATGACTGAAATTCCAAGATTAAAAATTACAAAGAATATTACAAATCAGGAAAAATTTAGGAAGCAAACAAAGAATTAGAAATCAAAGAAAAGTTAAATAACAAAAAGATTTAAACAAGCAAGGAAATATAAATAAATGAAGAGAAGATTCGAAAAATGAACTAAGCTTAAAGAAAGGAAGACAAAATTGAGAAAACGAAGAACAACCAACAAAAATGAAGAAGTGAAAAAATGAAGAAACAAAAAAGAATTTAAAAAATAGAGAGAAAATTAAGAAAACTGACACTCGAAGATTAAAAATTACAGAGAATATTAAAACTCGAGAGAAATTTAGAAAGCAAACAAAGAATTAGAAATGAAAGAAAAGTTAGACAACGAAGATAAAATTAAAAAACAACAAGGGAGAATAAAAGAAATAAGGAAAACGATGGAAAATAGGATATAAAAGAAGAAAGAAATAGAGAAATAGTAGTAAAAATGAAAACGAGCAAGAAAAAGTCAAAATCAAAAGAATAATTATACTCCTGGGAAGCTCAGACTCGACGCGTCACTCGATTTCGAGCAGTACTTTTCTCGAGGCCAACGCGAAAACCGGACGCCGTTGCGCCATCTGACTTACGCACGTTTTCACGGCGGAACGACAGACCGTTTAACCAGAGAAAAGTCATTTTCGTTTCGGGGCTGTTTACTTTTCCAACGTGCAAGACCTGTTTATCCCGTAAATTCACACCTTCCGGTCCCCCATTGACAGACTAGATTGCGCGAAATTGTTAACCAAACAGAGGAAAAATACTACATATGAACCGTTGACATTGCATCGAACGGAAGTCGCTTCATGCGGATCAACGACACACGTTCGTCGATTTTTCTCGTGCATCGACGACGCGAAACGGGGCGTGACGATCGCGTCGATTATCGGTGTTAAAGACATTGTAGGAGTGGTCCCGTAACCTTGAGTCTCGCAACGGAGGAGGAAGGTGGAAGAAACGGAAACAGCCCGATAAATCCAACAAAATTACCAAAGAGATACTGGTATCCTCGATCTTGTCGCTCGTTGGCGAGCGAATTTCGTGCGTCACTGCTCTGCGCGTGTGTGTTGCCGCCATGATATTTCCTTTCGGCGCGTGGCCGAAATAACAGGAAAGTAAGAACGCTAATAAGATCATAGAGAGCGAGCATGATCATGGCTCTCCGTGTCTACGTAACGTCTTTTTTTTCTGCTTTCTAATAAGCAAATATTGTGAAACCTGTGTTTGTACTAATTTTATGTAGTTTTGTCTGTTAGAGGCAACTCGAGTTAGGTTCTTGATTCAAAAGATGACAATCTGGGATGAAGAAGAGGTATCATTTTTGATGTGGATTATTCTGGAATGGAGTATTTAATGTTTTGACTTTGAAGAGGAATAGTATGTAATAGGAGTATGTTATATATATATGGTAATATTTTGGTGAGGTGTTATAGGGGAATGGTCAATAATATATTTTTCACTATATTTAAACTATAGTAAAAGCAGTGAATTTTACTCTAGTAAAATATATTATTTTATTTTATTTTATTTTTTAAACAACTGATATTAAATATCAAGTTTCATATATACATCTTAAATATTTTTTAATAAAAGAGATTATTGATTATATTTCTTTTACTATGTTAGCAAATATACAGGATATTTGTTTTAATATAATATATAATAATTATTTACATAACTATATACATATATATACTATTTTTGCATAAGTAATTACTCTTATGTTACATTGGAAGTAAATATAATTTGATTTATTAAAAAGTTTTTTTTTAAGAGTGATATAAAATTGTATTCCTTTCTTGACGTATATCATCTATCGCTTAGCATATATTTTTTTGCCAATTTCTTTTTACTCTATCTTTTTATTTATATGTAAAAAAAATTTCGGTTATTTTTATTCTTGTGATTGACTACAGATCTATTTTGCTTCTCTACCACCATTAAATTTTATTTATTTTCCTCTTTCAATCTCTTTCATCTTCTTACTTTATCCTGATTAGTCTTCTTCTAATCTTGTACTTTTTCCTACATTTCTTAACCTATGTTATCTACTTTTGCATTTTTCAACGTGTAACTATGTTTTTCCTTTAATGTACATTATCTCCTCAATTACTCATATTTCTCAAATCTACATTCCTTTTCATCAATTTCTTCAACCATCACTTTTTCAACCTTTCCCATCCATTCTTTCATTTTTTCCATCCCCTCTTTTCTCCTATTTTACAATTCTGGTATCAAAATTTCTCCACAATGCAACAATCATTTCAGTTATGCCAAAATAATTCAACATCACCAATTTCCACTTTTCCATGCCATCCTTCAGCAGTGGTACTAAAGCCAATCCCCTTTAACTTCCTTCAGGACAAATCTCCCATCTCCCCTTCCACCGTGCACCCACTTGAAAATCCTCTCTTCTCACGACTCCCTCGTCTCTTCTCTCCAGTTTCAGCGTTCCATGACAGGCTTTCTTACCTCATCTCCGGGCGGTCGTGCACGGCTGGTCCCACGGGTCTCTCGCCAGGGCCCATGGGGTATGCGGAACGAAGGGGCGCGGGACGGCAGATACGCGAACGCGGAGGTCACCATTGACGCAAATCCATTTGACGGTCACGTGACCGGCCGCGCTGGAACACAATGCCGAACGCGCGGCGGACGCCACGACAGCACCACCTTTCATTAAATCCTATCCTCCGTGCTTGTGCGCGGGGAGGGCAGTTGTGCCAAACACGGCTCACCCACGCTATCAAATAATAGGCAATTAACGAGCCACCGATCAACTGTTTTTCGAATGCCAATCGAATTTTCGGATGTGCGCCTTTCAGTCTGATCCACCAATCTTTCATCTATCGCCGAACATTTTGTGGTATACGGCATGAGTTGGTTGCAAGATGGTTATGCTTCGAAATTTTGGTGGAAAATAAGAAATCTCTTGTTGAGCCTGGAACTGAAATTGAAGTTGAAATACTGTTGGAAAATTGAATTTAAGAATTGAATCTTGAGTAGATGTACGGGTGAGAGAGACTGGTTTGATATGGAATTTTGAATGGAATATAGTAGAAGACTATCAGTAAAACAGTAATATAATTATATATATTGCATGTGTATGGTGTGTCTTTTTATGTATATGTACGCATGTGTTTTTGTTCAAGTATGATTTGTTATTAGAAAACATTTATTTTTGTTATGTAAAAAAAATATTATAAAATAGTAAATAAAGTTACAAACGTTCTTAATTTTGTACGTTCTATATATAATTAATCTTCTTACTTTTATCATATAAATTCGTTGGCATTTCGTCGTAATTAAGTTGTTTATAATTGATAAGAAATACGTCCCAAAAGAACATTCATCGCCTTGTATAATTGATTAACGAGGAGAATGATAGGTTAGAACTTTTACTTCGATATATTTTTCCTTAGACTTATATATGTTCGTAATTAAAGTACTAAATAAATATCTATCCACTAAATTTCTATTGAATAACAAACAATAAAAAACAACAAATTAAAAAAGGAATATATTCATATTAGGAAAAATGTACGTACCTTGGATTTTTGAATACATCTATTATCAAATTCTACATGCTACATGTGTAATACTTAAAATTAATTTGTTTTCTTTTTAATAAACAATCTTGACCAAAAAACGTACTTTTATATATTTCTTCATTATTAATTTATATATGTATAACCTATAAAAATGCATACTAAAATAAAATATAATATATAAATTTTAGATCTTCAAGGAGATTCTATAATGCAAAATAAAACACAATAATAAAATATGTTTTCGTCAATATTCATTGTCCACAAAAATAATGTTGAAAATTAACAGAGTAAGCATGCACATGACTGAAACTTTGCATAATTGCTTGTGCTGCAGTCTGCAATCGTAACTGTTTCTGCACTCGACATAATGTAAGGGATAGTCTACTATCAGGAGCCCAGACGATATATCATGCACAGAAACAGTTACTTTAGTTACGAACGATTCAGAATTAAAGTGGTTACATAAAATAATAGTTACATACATATATGTATCCTTGGATGATTTTCGATTATATTTTTTTTGTTGCATATTAAATTGTACGGGAAGTTATTTCATCATTTAAATTTATTTACAATCTATACCCCACGTGTCTTACGTATTACCACCCACTCTATGTTTAAAATTTCATGTATAACGATAGTCTGACGTAAGAAAACTAAACGTTTACAACATAGTATAATTTCCTAATGTTCTTATCCAAATTTTGTTCCAAAATAATTTGTAATCACCAAGCCTGAGATATTTTATGTGTAAATACATGCTTCTTAAAATTTTATACATAACCTCGATCATTTCTTAGAATGTCAAAGATAAAAGAAACTTGTTTATATAAATGTTATTTGCACTGAAAAGAGAAAGTCACTAGCGGAACTGAAGTTTTCCGGTTAGTAATCATGAATATTTCAAAGTGATCCATGTGTTGTAAAAAGAACAATTTGTGTTTGTGAAATCAACTTTAATAGTTTCCAGAAGAAAATTAAATTGGTAATCAAATATTTCGAAGAATTCCTTTTAAGAATTCTTGTTAACGTTAGCAATTAATTTGTCAACGTCTTAATGTAGAACGATCATTTTCAGCTGTTGTTTTACTACTTATCAGTATACTACGTCATGATATATGTATTTTGATATAACAGGTGAGGATCGTTATTCTATGATGAAGTTAAGCTGTTACAACATTCGCGAAGGATTTTGTCAAACAGGTGTATTATTAATTCCTTAAGTTTATCTTAAAATATTTCTGTTTCGAAATCACATTTTTCTTTTTTTTAAGCATCGTATAAACGATTTCTTATATACGTATTTTTAACAGTCTACGTAAGAGGCATTATATGCATGTAAAAGTTTTAAGGTGAAACTTAAATTATGCAGGAGATGGTGGAAAGGTGACATAATTTTGTATTCGATACCTTTAAAAAAAAAAAAAAACGAAAATCGAGATAAGATAATGATTAAGATTCTTTCAACTGAATTCTAAGGATAAGTGTTTTTTTTTTAGAAGTAAGAAAACTTTGTTGCTATTATTAACTTGTTTTAGAACTATTAATGATAATCGCTTAAATCTTTATAACATAATTGAAAATTATCTTTATTTTACAAAAGAGAAGAAATATAAAAAATCTACAATTTTTTTATATAGAACTATTGAAATCTACAGATGGTACATTCTATTAGTATTTAAAAATATAATATGTAAAATAATATATGCAAATTCGATAAATAATAAAACATAGCAGTGCTGTAAATTTATTATTCTAAATTATAAAGCATTATAAAAATTTTGTTAATTATTAATTTCTATATATTTATTATTTTTGTCATTTCAATAATAATAAAATCCATTTAACAGTTAAAAAATTATATAAAGAACTAAATTCATAGTTTGTTATACAATTTATTTTATGGCTTCCTTTGCTTTGAATGTCTGTATCATCTGACATTACTATGATATCAAAGGAAATATTATCATGTATAACTTCCCTTTTACGAGAACGTAGAAGATCCAGTTTTAGCAAGTCGTAATAATCTTTTGCGCTTGAAAATTCATCAGTCTTCAAAATTTAGATTGAATTATATAAATCGATTAAACAATTTTAATTCTATGTAAATATGTAAATGTAAACAATTGACCTCGAATCTTGTGATCTGGTCTTCACGTAACTTTTATCTTCATAACCACTTTTAATTTAACTTTTAACCACTTAACTTCACTTAACATCATGTGTTCTTTTATTTACTAAAGAAAGACATTCTACATATAAGCAGCCATATTATATAATCATTTTTTATTCTAGAATAACTATTAAGGTATTATTTTCATATGTATATCGACTATCTATCTTTCAAAGATAAAAGCTAGTTTTAATGAACTTAACCAGACATATACTGCACTAGTAGCAAATTTCATCAAATAAAATCTAATTTTTTATTGAGTTTTCTTTCTAGTTAATATCATATATTAAACAAATATATTGAATGTCCATAAATTTAAGTTTTATTTATAAAGTAAAAAAATATAATATAGATTTTGGTTATATAAAATTTTACAAATTCCATTAGTAGACAATAAGTTTATAAATAAATAAGTAATACTTTAATAAATATTGATATTGAAAGAAAATATTCAAAGAAAATTTTCAACCCAGTTAAGTGTTTTGAATAATAAAAATATTTATTCGATTGCATTATAATATTCAAAAGCAAATTATTTTTAAACTTTTCTGTTCCAAATCTATTTGTTATTCGCTTCATGTTTCTGATACAGAAGCTATGAAAAACATTAAAAAGAAAACCTGATTCACAATTTTGAGACGACAGAATGTCGATGTTCGAGCTGCGAAACGAGTTTGATATTTTGTTACGTTATTATATATGTCACATTTTATACTCTTTTTACATATTTATATTTTTTTGCCGTATTTATAGCTTATAGATAAAAAAAATGATTTGTTACAATAAAAAAGTAATAGATAAATCATAAAAAATGTTTATTCGATATCAAAAAAGATTTAAAATACTTTCATATTTACATTTAGTAGAACAATTTTAGTTATAATAATAATTAATGCAAAATATTTTATAGATATGTAGGGTTTTATGACAAATTTTAAGAAATTCTTTAGTATTCAGGAAATATTAAAAATTCACCTGTCATTTAACTTTTATCACAATCTACTTCATTAACGAATAATACGAGATCCAGTCATCGTAGAAATTAAGTTATTATCTTCAATCACTGGATGTGGGCAAACGAAACTTGAGAAATAGATATCGTTAGCAAAACGAAATAACTTAATTTACTTATACAAAGTCATATTAATCAGTCTACTTTTTAACATACATGTATGCACCTTAGTATAATTTTGTACATAAATACATATTAACTAAAAAACTAGGAAGTAAATGTACTGGAAAATAATTGGAAAGTTTTGATTAAGTTTTTATTCCTTCAATAAAAACAAAAAATAATTATTAAGTACTAATTGTAATTGAATATTATTATTTTATATATTTAGTTATGAAACAAAGTAATTAAGAATTTTTAATTATTTAGTAATTTTATTATGAAATATGTTACAAAATAATTCATTTGATATTTATAAAAATATACTTACAATAACAATTTATATAGTTCCACTATAAAAATTGACTTGGTATTACATTTTTTGTGCTATTTCAACAAAAAATATTACAAGTTTTATTAATAATATTATTCACAAAATGTAAAGTATAATTTTAATTTGTATATACATTTATTCATATTTTATTATTTCTTCTCAATCATTTTTAGTATCTATTGGACTAAGAATTCTTAATATATATTGTAACATTTTTATTAAGTCCTCTTCTTCTTTCCTATCGTCTACATTTAATAGCGTAAATCTACCTAAAGTTTCTTGTAGACTCTGTGAAAAACCAGCACTTCGAGCGATTAATTTTCCTTTTTGATTGTTGGACACCAAAGACCACAACATAGAACCTGCTATTTTAATTTCATCCAAGGAACCATTTTTAAATATATCATGCAGAACATTAATAAAATCCACTAAAACATTTACATTCCATTAAAATCGTTAGAATATTTAATATGATATTAAAATGAGAATCACATTACCTGAACTAAGTAACCGAGGTCGATTTGTCATGTTAAACGCGAGATTACGCAATATGGAAATTGCTAGAATTCTGTTAGATGATGAGGAATATTTTGACAATTGCAACAAAACATCCAAGCCGTCAACTGCCTGAAAAAATGTCGAATATTTGTGTAAAAATGTTTAAATATTAATTATATGGAGTAATCGAAAATAATTAATTTGCACGTGAACAGAATTAATATATTTTTCGGACATTAAAGTATAAAAATTAAGAAAATTATAAATTAAGATTTTCATTTCACCTTTGGTACACATAACTGACCCTCTTCATAATATGTAAAATCGATTAAAAATTCCAAACAGTATAATTCGACGAGTGGCCAAGGTTTTACTCTTTTCGTAGTGATTGGATGAATTTTCGTAAAAAATTGTAGAAGATTGCTCTACAAGATTTGGTTTAGTCAATAAACATAATTTTGGATGCATATATCGAAAAAATATTAAATTACCTTTGAAATCGATACTCTACATTCATGAACATGTATTGCATTTCGTAGAATATGAAAAGCAAAGTGTAACTTGTGATTATCAAAGAACTGACCAGCCTTATCTATTTCTTTGCAAACTAATTGTACAATAACATGTATAAGTGCGAGAGTATTAGGCGTTTTCCTAAGTCCCGTTCCAGGTAAGATAGTTGTTAATGTCAAAGATTGAGCAGCTGAAAAATTAAATTATTAAAATTCAGTAAATCATTCAATAATTCATTTAATCATTTAATATTTAATTAGTGGTTACATAATTAAATTTGAATTATACCTGTAGTACATTTTGTAGTGTAGGTTGCTAATAATTTCAGAGCTGTAGTTGAAACTGTTTTACTTAATGCAATCCAAGCCCATAATTTGTGCAATACATCTGCTAGACCTACTTTTGTTAGAACTTCTTTAACTTCTGTATTACCATACATGAAGTTCATTAATAATATAAAAATAGCATTCAAGTCATGTAGTAATGGATGAATCTGTATACAAGAAATGAGGAAAACTTTTTATTGAAATATGTAAAACTGATGGAAATTCCATATTAGGTGTATGAATACTATTTGCATGCTTTTTTTGTTCTCATTATAATATTGGAAAATCCCTCATCTGATTATTGCAATAACAGTGTGAATAAAAAATATCACTATAGATAATATATCTTAAATATATCTTTCATATGTACCTTTTTTTCTCGATCTATCTGATTTTTGATAAGCTCAAAAGGTTGTAAATTTAATCTGACATACAGTTCTTTTAATATCATTACAGCTGTTTCAGGTAAATTTTCTTCCAGCGCGACTTTTTTGGCTGTATTTGATACACACAATAAATTAGTAAGCGCGCTTGTAATCAAATCTTTGTCCTCGCTTAATTTCTTATTTTTTTTAGATCTATTATAGTTATGGGCTATAAACAAATGCAATAAAATACTACAAAGTTCTTCACTCATAGCAATTTCATTCGTCTCAACTTCACAATTTCCTGGTTTTTCACAAGTCAAAGGGAAATCTTCGTTTTCATTTGATTTCCTTGAATGTACATTGGCGCTTTGTAGAGAAAGTTTATTAACATCATATATAATTTCTTTTAAATGATTTCTATTGTCACTTGATGAACGAGTAAAAGCAGTATCCATTACCGATTGTAATGAGACACTACTTTTCCCTAAAGAATCTTTTTGAATTTCTTGAGAAAGTAAAAATGCAAGACAACCTATAGCGCTGATACGAAGCTCTGGACTAGAATCTTTCATTGCAAGGCAAATAGATAAAAGTACAGCTTCTGGACCACGCAATTCCAAAGCAGCCTGTATTGATTCAAAGTGTTGATTTTCTGTTAATGAAAGTATAGCTATAAAATTAAAAATCTCGGTCCAAAGTTTATTTCGTAAAGATATTAACTGCGATGTTCTATTACCTGCACAAACATTATATTACTGTAATCTGATTTGTATAAAGCGTAATATAAAAATATGTTTCCGTTAATTTTTAACTTACAGTATAAATCGTTGTTTAAAAAACAAAATAATGTGTATAGTGAATCAACAGAAAAATTGGCTACAAGAATATATTCATTACTGTGTGTAATACAATTTGTTAAAACTGTACAGATACCAATGTACATTTCTAATATGTCACAGTAGTGTGTTAAGTTCTTCTCAGTTTTAACATCTTTAGGAATGTCGTTAATGCATCTGAAAAATTAGAATATACAAGCTCTGGAAAAGTACTAATTATAAGGAAAAAAATATTTAAATCTTTTAGAAACACAATAGATATCTATGTTATGCATTTAATTACCCAATTAAATATTTGTCAATAGAGTGCTCATAAATATGATGAACAACTTCTTGCTTTCCTACTAATATTAAGTTATTTAGTAGTCTACAAACTGCTGTTATCAATGATGGTGTTGCAATCAATTGTAAATAATTGTCCATATCCGTAGTTGTTGAACCTCTGGTGGAAACTAAATATAATTAATTAGTATTTATATAAACTTATACATCATTTTTAAGTTTTTAAGTCCAAGTAATTATATGTGATATTTAAAGTAAAATGACATTAAATGATAGACGTACAAGGCTGTAATTCATCCTGACAATTATACAGATGTGAAATCGTACGCGGTACCAAAGATGTATTACTCGACTGTATGCTGTGGATAGACGGGACTTTCCCAGTTTCTTGTTCTTGATTATCCATATGGTCACAGTCCAAAGAAGTAAACATATAAATATTAGAACACAGTACACTTATTTCATAATAAGTGTTGTTTTGTTCTATGTATATTAAAATAGCATTTGCTTTCAAGGAATCCATCTAAATGATCACGTATTATACAATAATAATAAAATAATAGTTAGTTTAGAATTTTATACTTATAATTTACTTTTAATATAATAAATAAAATTAATGTTTACTTACATACTGGAAAATTATAGAATTGCAATTTTTTACTAGACTGCTAAATGCACAGCATGCTTGTTCTCTAACAATACATGATTCTTCTCTATTAGCAATACACTGAAGTAATGTCTGACATAATTCACTTGGTGCCAATGCTATGGAATTTAGCAGTTGAGAAGCTGTGTGCAAATTATTCATTAATCCTGCTAATAATTGTAAAGCAGATGCACGAACTAAGGGATCTCGATTTTGCCATAATGTGGGCAACCAATTCAACATACGGCCTTCTTCGTACCAAAATAGCGCAAAAGTCTAAAAAATTTTCGGAATATATACAAAATATATATTAGATTAATGTTACTATAAGCAGAAGTACTCTATTACACATACTTACGTTTTTATTAAAATTTATTTGCATTTGGTATAATAAGTGATTAAGACATATGATAGAATTTCTAGTTATAGATAAACCCATGAAGCTAACTGTTCCAGCACCATGAAAGGATATAATTAGTTCAATTAATGTATTTCCTAAAGATATCAATAAATTTTTATAATTGGTCCAATGACATTTTCCAATTAAATATGTTAAACATGTTAACAACCAATCAAGATAGGCTGTAAAGAAATTATATTTTACTTTAGTTTGGATGAAAATATTATATATTATAAAAAAAAGAAAAATTTACCTAAATTATAAAAATGTTGTTGATCCCCTAAACATAAAGTAGAGACAATTAATTCAATAAAATGTAGCCAAACATCTTGATTCTCTACAGTAGTTTTTTCAGTTTTTTCTACAGCTGCACAAGTACGAGCTAATTTCAATATAGATTGATGTACATTTTGATTATCTAGTTCCGAATTTTTTAATAATTCCGCCAGTGATTTAGTTATATTTTTTATTATTTTATTCGTCCATTTATACTTGCCTAATTTACATAAAAGAATTAAAATGTTTTTACTCTATTTTAAATGATATACAAATTCTATAGATTATTTGAATTTTACCATTCTTTGTAATATTAATATAGAGTTGTAAAAAATTTAAAACTTCAACAAACAGATCACAGTCCTCTTTACTTGCAGGTTGTGAAAGTAAAAAACGTTCAAATGTTTGTTCCCAAGGTAGCAAGCTTATATCTTTTACTTCTTCATATTGTTGCATTTTATAAAATTTTATGTACCTAAAAAAATGATTAACAAATTAAAAACAGCTATAAACGAAATTATAAGTGAAATTATAAGAATGCTATAAACAATGATTACATTGTAAGATAATCAAGTGTGCATGAAACTGAGTCATGGGTTGTTGAATTTTGTATATTGTATAGTTGTTGTTGGCAGCAATAGTGAGGAAAACTGAAACGTAAAACTGAAAATTCATTTTCTTGAATTTTCAGTTTTTCTGATATATCAGAATCATGAAAATCTTTCAAATTTTTCCAAAGTACATTTGTACCACCATTCCATTCCCATATCCAATATTGTCTTATAAATGTTGATACCAATGGATTATTATTATGAAGAACTGGAAAACACAAGGATACAAATTCATTATATTTTCTAATAATATTCTCATAATATGAATTCTAAAATGTTTAGTAAAGTATATAATTTACCAGACATATCTGATCGTCTATGCATACTTATTTTCCAATGTGATTTACAAAGGAACGGTAGCTTCATTTTAGAAACAATAATATGAGGTAAAGAAATATTTAATTGGTTATAATTTTCCGTATGTTTTTCATTCAGTCTCATAATGTATTCATTATAAAGTAATAAACACAATAGTTGTGAACCATCAGTTTTAACACATTCATTATTTGGAAAAAGAAAAAGACCTATAAAATAGTTTTTGGTGATATATAATTCTAATATTTTTATTGTGAAATTATTTTAATTGTTTAAATATTGTTTTTATATTTACTTCTAATTATGTTTGAAAGAACGTTAATACGACTGGATAAATCTCGGCGTATAGAACATTCAGTGGAAGATAATAGTTTTAGTATAGTAATTATAGGAATGGCAGAATCTGGATAATTAATACATTCCTTTTCAACCTGAAAGTTAATATCATTTATAAAATGTAAGAAATATTAATAAATTATTTTATAAATTATACAGAATTCTAACATTAAGCTTTTAAGAAGTATGTAATAAATCTTACCAATGCACTGTTAAATATATTTAAGATTAATGGCAATCCATTTTCATTAATAAATAATTTATGCAAGGAAGAATCCGAGAGCATTACACTAATTTGCACTAATGCGGATTTTCGTATTTTTGGATCAATATTTGGTTCATTTAACATTTCAAGTACAGATAATAAATTGCTTCTCTAAAAAATTAAATATTTAGTATTATATTAGCCTGTATATATAATTTTCAATGTATAGAATTATCTTAAAATGTGTATATATAAAAATATGTAACCTGATAATTGCCTTCAGATTTTTTAAAAAATGTTTGTCGGTCAAAAATACAAAGTGAACTAAGAGGTAAATCATGCAAAGATGATAATCGTGGTAATTTTTGAACTGAATCCTTTTCTTTTCCAAGAAGCCAAATTAATCTACAAATGGCTTCTTCTCTAATATCTCCATCCGATGAAAATAGAAACCTTAAATTACCTTTTAAAACCTGTTAAAACAAATAAATATATGTAGTATGTATTTTAAAATTTATGTAATAAATGTATTTTTTTAACAATAAATTGAAAGTTACCTCGATATATGGTAATTGTATATTAGTAGAAACATCAGGATCGAAAATTTTCATTATACATTGACCTAAAGTTGTAGAAGAATGAGCATGACATTGTAAAAGAGGTAACACTGGTAATATGGCTTCTAATGATTTTAACCATCCATTTTCTCCCATTTGTAATCTTCCCTTTAGTATGTAAATTAATATTTCTTCTGACATTTCCCTGATCTAATGAAAAGATAAAAACAGTTTATAGATTATGCATTCTTATAGCAAATTTGGTTTTATAATTCTATTTTACCCTTTTGTCGTCATGTGTTACACCATAAGATATGATTTCAGTTAACACAGACCAATCAAATAAAAATATTAAATTTTCCCATGATAATTTTTCTTTGTTATATTCTACTCCTAGAATGTTTTTAATTAAAGTGTGACATTCAAGATATGTAACATACTGTATATCAGTATCAGCATTTGCTAATAAGTTTAATATTAATTTTATACTCAATGTTTGATCTTCATTATTTAAAGAATACCTTAAACATTAAATAAATTATACTTTAATAATTAAGTTTATTTTAATAATAAATTAGTAAATAACAAATTTGTATAAATTAGTGTATACCTATTTATATTTTGTAAAAATTTGATAATCTTTTTAATAACACTAAAATTTTTGTGATAAGATAAACTTAATTTTGAAGCATACATCATTTTCAAGATATCTGAATGAGTTAAATCAGATGTATTTTTGGTTAAGGATATAGCTGCTTGCATTGACTTTGTTATTACTCTTGTTTCATCAAATAATTTAATATATGCAATTTCG
This sequence comes from Eufriesea mexicana, assembly GCF_001483705.2. Taxonomy (NCBI): domain Eukaryota; kingdom Metazoa; phylum Arthropoda; class Insecta; order Hymenoptera; family Apidae; genus Eufriesea; species Eufriesea mexicana. Next base: position 212,554 of record NW_016907894.1, on the reverse strand, counting down.
TCATTACTTTGAAATTGCTGCAAAAAAAGAAAAAACAAGAAGTCATTATAAATTAAATTCTATATATTCTATATATTCAATTTTATATGTAACAATATTGTCACTTAAAAAATTAAAATTACTTACACGACCATATTCTTGTAATATAAGGTGTAACTTTGGATACAAAAAATATATAGCAGCATCCATTATAGCTACACAAATGGATGTTTTAAGGGATTTGGGGAAAATAATATCTGCTATTTCTAGAGGAACAATATGACTTAAAAGTTTCATTGTAATAGTTACAAGATGCAGATATGTTATTCTAAAATCATCCATTGTACTATAGTTTCTAAAATATTCTATAACATCTCCTAGAATGCCGAATAATATTTTCATATCTTCAATTATTTTTAAGGCAATATTATCGTTACAAAGCCAAATATTTGGCATCACACTAATGATAAGTAACTGTACCAGTTCATATACCACATCTGTTACATATTTGACATTTCTTAATAGGAATGTTAAATTAATAGAAATACTTAATTGAGATATAACGTGTTTTAAGGTTTCAATACAAAAGGTAGGTATAAGCATCTGTTGTAGTTGTAAAATAGAATCGTCAATATTATCTGATATGCTTTGACTTCTTTCACTCGTACCCTAAACAAAGTATGAAATATTAATACATATACATTATTTATTAAATTTCCAAGTTTCGAAAGTTTTAAATAAATACTTACAGTAGATTGATATGCCTGATAATTAGCTTCTGGAAATCCTCCATCAGGACTATCTCTTGTTTCAGAGGAAGAATAAACATTATTGCTTAATGCTCCTGCTAATAACTGAAAAATATACTCTATTAGTATATAATGTGATATATGAGTAATATAACTATTTAAATTGATTTGTACTTATTTACTTTTTGTTTTTTATTTGCAATACATGGTTCACAGTAATAGTAAATTCGTAACCTTAAAGATCGTGTTAATTTATGGAGTGTTTTTAATACCATTGGTACTATACTTCTAAAATTGGCACTTGAGGTATTTATACTAGATTCTAAAAGATTATGTAATATCTGAAATTGAATTGTATAATGTTAAGTATCAATAAATATCAATTCAATAAAGAATTTAAATATTTACAGAAACAATTGCTGGTCTTTGCAGGAAAACTTCTGCTGGAAAATCTTGCATCATCACATTCGTTATAAATTGACATGTATGTAATATGAGATTTGTATCTAAACTATTATTTAGTGCTTCTTCAACTGCAGCTAAGACTCCTCTATCAGAGGTGACTAAAGGTTGCCATGGCATGATTAACCATTTGATACCACCCTCTGTAGCTTTAGATATTGGGGTCCCATCCCCACATTCCAATGTTAAATCAAATGGTACTGTACTATAAATCATACGTATTAGAAAATATAATATTTTTTTACAACATATTTCAAATAACTTAATTATTATATTATTAAAAAAATATTTACTTGTTGGCAGCAGAAGTATCAATTCCATTATGTTCATAATCTTTTATACGCGTTCTGTGCTTGTCATAATCAATAAATCCCATTGTTGGAGAACTAGAATTCTTAAAAAGAAATTTTATAAATTATTTTGTGTCAATGCATTTATATATATTATTATAACAGATCAACAAACCTTTATAGTTTCTGACTTTGATGATGTAGTTTGTATTTTATCTGAATTGAGAACAATTTCTTCAATTTCATTTATTTTTTCATACCATTCTGAACCTAATTTTCTTCTTAATTCATGCAGTTCATTTTGAAATCGTAATTTACCAAATGCATTTAAATGACTTTTATCATCTGTCTTAAAAATTATGGTATATATTACATAAAAATAATAATGTTACTTTATTTTTAATTAAAACATTCCTTGTTTTTAAATAAAATTTTAATACTAATATCTTTTAATCTTATAATTTTAGCTCTGGATTATTCGAAATATGTTGTTTCTCAAAATTGAAACTATTAATTAATTTAAAAATGATGAAACATATACTTAATATAATTCAGTACCTTTAATAAACGAAGTAATAAATCTAAAACTTTTTCTGTTTGTGAAAACGCTTCAAATGAAAACCAATTAAATAATTTTGTTATTAATTCCTTTTTTACAGCATCGCAATCACAACCAAAACCAAGATCGTATTTTGAAATAATATTATTTAATGCTCTCAATCGTATTTCCTCAATATTATGACCTGAAAAGTATTAATAAATTTTTTACTTTTCGATCGTATAGTATAAAATACTTTAAATATCAATATATTTACTTAATTTTTTAACGTGTATTGCTGATATTCCGTTCATACTTGACATTTGCTTAACACATTTTAAACTGTCATGTTTTAGGTTAATCGTTCCAAATTCCAATTGTTTTAAATATTTCCCCGCCAAATATAAGCATTATGGGTAACTTTTATCTTTGGTCACATTTTTACAAAAGAATAAATCTTATCTTATTTTTTAAATATAAATTGTTATTAAATAATTTTCGAAACCTGATTTTCAGGTTATATATTATTTTATTTAAAATGAAAAGAAATTACATTTTTATTACGTACGAGATTATTTAAGTATTTTTGTGAAATTCTTATGTTTAGTACATATTATAATTTTCTAATATATCAATAAAAATGTAACTTTAATTCATCTGTGTTCACATGCCATCTATCGGTGAAAATACGATAATAAGCGAAGTGTAACATAAACGTATATGCTCATCTATATATCTTATAATTTTAATTTTCCGCACATGCGCAGTTCAAGAAAATATTCGTTCAATCGAATTTGATGCAGTATCAACACGATATAATACGACTTCAGAAAAGAAGCAAGCTCCTGTTTCCTGATTTTCTTGAGGGGCGTTTTCATCTAGTATTTCTCACTGAGCTATTAATTTTTAAATTATATTCAGAATAGTGAAAGAATATATCATAAAAATATTCTTAAATGATAGTTATCATTTTTTCATATTCCAGCATTATAGTTCAAACAAGAAATTCTTAATAACATCTTATACAAATAAAGAACAATGCATTTTTAGTATGCATCCAAACTTACAAATATTAAGTGATATTAACAGTATTTATACATATATCTATTAATGCCAAATTTAGTACAAATATGGGATTTATTAATTTATTACCTTACAGATTTCTCTTTTCTTGATATTATCTTTATTCATCTATGAAATAATTATTTCAAATGTTTACTGATTGTTGAAAAATGGATGGAGGATCTGAATCCCAAATATCTATAAAATTGTGAGCATGTAGGAGCAACATCTTGCAACTTTCTCACTGATCCTTAAACCTGAAAACTTTATGAAAACAGATAAAAATTTATTATTTATAAGCGTACATAATACTAGTAAATGATTTGAAAATTTTTTAAATAATATTGTTACAAAATTTGTGTTGTTTTATTACTTATAATAATCACGACTATTCATAGTATATTTTTAATTAAATTTTACGTTTATCTAAATTAATAAAGTAAAGTAATTAAATACTTTATTATGATTCCTGTTTTTATGGATTTATTATTAAGCATGATTCTTCATGAAAGCCTGTAGATAATTAATCATCGTCTTTGACAATTTTTATTTTGTAACCTAATACTTATGGCATGATAGAGTCCTCAATAGCATTATTCCCTTTTCTGTTATATTAAATGATTCGTTTTGTAAGGTTAATGTGACGAATAGCATCTTTTTACGAAGTATGCTTTTATGAGGGTAGTAACTCAAATTACACTGTCCAACAAATTTTAACTTTTCCTGAAATCTGTAATATCCAGTGGGTAACTCTTGTCTAGCTTACCAACGTAAATACGAATCCGTAAACGAAATTGCTCTGTCACCTTCAATGTTTGAATTACAAAAAGTTCTTCATCTGACACAAATTTGCTACACAGTATCGTATTCTGTAGGCTTCTCTAAAGAAGAAACCATGACACACAAAACTGTCGAAACAGTTTTCAATTCGAATAGATGGAGAAAATATTCCTCGGTAATGTTTATACGGTATATTACTGTTACGTAGCCACCATTATCCGCTTCTTTATCGTCGACAGTGCCGTCACTACAAATAATCCGTGTACCAAGTGCAATGGAGCTAACACATAACAGTCTACAAAGGAAAAAGAAAACAATTCATTATGATTGTACAGATAAACGACACAAATAGATATGTATCTCTTTCTTGTTTTCACAACAACGTTATATACCCTTTTCTTCGATCTTCATTTATGATATTTATACTGCGCCAATTCTAAACAAACAATAATATATTAATTAATAATAAAATAATTATTAACGAAGATAAACTGTTAAAATTAATAGTAAATATAGTTTACATATAATTACTGTATGTTCTTATGTTATTATAAAAATATCAAATAATTAAGGAAAGAAATGTTACCTAAAATGTGCAGCAAAATACGATACAAGCTACAAATTCTGTTAATAAATAAACTCAATATACCCCTAATGCAACCCGTTGATACGGCGCTAATACCTTCAATAAGATAGACAAGGATAGAAGTTCAAGTGACATTCGATTAGCGCCATCTATGATTTTGGACCCGAAGCTCGAAAAAGTAATAGGAATATAGAATACGTAAGGAGGTCGTCTAAATCTTGTCATGCGATAGACATGGACAGAAAGTGGTTAATGCGATAAATTTAATTTGTGGAATAGATACATGTGTAATTTTTAAAATCAATTTTTAAACATATTTAAAGTAATCCTTTATACTTTTTTTTTCAACAGCTAAAGAAGCTAATAAAAGAAGAAAATTTGTTTTAGATATTTAAAATAATCACAGAAATAAAATTAAATTGAGGAAGAGGGGTAGGATTAATTTGTTAAAATTAATAATAATAAAAACACATTCTTAATATCGTCGACTTGCGATGAACCATAATTTTTTTTATGTATTATATTACCTTGTAATTTTGTATATCATTTTTAATCTCTTAATTAAATAGTAAGTCTCTGACAACAAAAGCTGAATTATTCTAGCACAAGGTCACTGTAATTTGTCACTGTAATCCCAATTTGTTATTGTCAATTAATAAAAATAAAATTTAAAAATTACTGATAAAAGTACCCTTAGGTATAAACGAGTAATTTTTTCTAGATTTAATATTTTCCACTAACAATAACAATTATAATAACCGAAAAGTATTCGTTTTTTAATTTAGCGCTTTTAATTAAAACTTTTACATTTCGAGAAGCAAAAAAATTGTAACTTTTAGCATGCTTAACATTTCGAATTTATATTCCAACAAAATAATGTAATATCTTTATATCAAAAGAATCAACAATAAATTTTCATATATTCCTCTGTTAATTAATTAAAAAAAAATATTGCTCGAAATAAATAAATTTTTTCTTTGACGAAGAATTTTTTTTCTTAGAATTTTACGAAAACATTAAAACGACGTTCTACATTTTAATGTCTGATTACTATAATTTTGATATATACACGTGAGCAATTTTAATTATACAATGAAACAAATCTTTTCGTTTCTTTACCATTTTTCATTATACTTACAATACTTACAATGACAAGCAACAAACTCTAAGCACATGGATGACGATAATATTAACCATTTACAACTTAACTAATAAATTTTTGTTCCCAATTTACAAAAAACCATGCAAGCATTATATGACATTATAAAACAATGTTAATTAAAAACTAATCAACACGTTAAGTACCATGTCGGACCCCAGGCACCGGCGCTAGACTTTCCGTTCAGGTCCGACGCTAGACTTTCTGTTCAGGTCCGACGCTAGACTTTTCGTTCGAACCCGGCGCTAGACTTTCCGTTAGGGCCCGGCGCTAGACTTTCCGTTAGAGCCCGGCGCTAAACTTTCCGTTCGGGCCCGGCCAGACCTCAGGAACCGGCCCAGACTAGGACCAAAAGGTGCTAAATTTTGGTGTTAAATTCTTCACCATTTTTGGACCTAACGTTTGGGAATTTCTGTTATAACAATTAGTACAGTATCTCCGAGTTTTATGAACATTTCGTCCACCGCTGATGGCCCACTTGATGGCCGAGTTTTGGCCTGAACGGAACGGCAAGTAAAACGGGCTAGGCACTTAACGTGTTAACTAAATAAAAATATCAATTTCAACATTACCATATTTATAACTATAACTATGATCACACGATAAGTTAAAATGGAGATAAGGTTCGTTTGAAACATGATATACATACGCTATAGATCAGTGAAATCATTCGAGGAGAGAATTATTAAGAATAATGGTAACCACATCGCGAGTCGACGACGTTAAGAAGATAAGGATGTTTCGAAAGGACTGTTTAATCACCTCACGAAAATTTCAAGGATAATAATTCGAAGCATATGCCTTCCGCTAATGGGGTTCGGTGTGTAGGTATTACAATCGCATTAATCTCACAACACTGATTTAGATAATTATGTACACGTCATTTAACTGCATATAAACGTACAAAAAGGGATTAAAACTAATCATCGAATCGTTGGTAATCGTCCGTGGGAGCGGTTCCGCTCTCGTTTTCCGCTTCGGGATTTTTCTTTTTATTCTTTCTTTGTTCACGCGTCGACTTATACAAGGTGTTTCCTCGCGTGAAACGTTGTCAATTTTTGGTAACAGGTCTATGGAAATGTCCGACACAGAGAAGACGATAAAGCAACATCGTGAATTGATTTTCCTCTTCGAATGCATATACATTACATTACATTATTTCAAATTTTGCCTGAAAAATTGCCCGAGATTAATTTTGAAATTAATTGATACGAAAAGTATAGGTAATTTAGGTTTATGTCAAATATGTGCTATTTAGAAGTGGATAAACAAATTTTGGATTAAATACCAGAATTAAATTTCGCTGATACTTATTGGTAAATGGAGCTTCAGGGTTCAAACAAAACTTGATTGTTGCAAGGATGTTAAATAATTCGGAGAGGAACGAATTTAAGTGACAGAAATATATTTTTGGTCTGTTAAATGAAACATCTGACAATCTAGCAGAAAGCAAAGCAAGCAGACGCCATGTTGTCTGTGGCGCGTCGAGAAAATGGCGACTCGTTTGAGAGGTTATGAAGCAGAATCTAATTAAATCTTCCTATTTAATACGATTCCTTTTCTTTATTTTATTTTTCTTTTCTTTCTTTTATATTTCTTTTATAAAGAGCAGATATAAATACTTTGTTGCGAGTATAATACATTGCAGAATAATTGTAACTGTTTGCTTCCCTATTAAGTCAACCAAATTGAATTATACTATTTTACAACACTGTAGAATCACGATATTTAAAAATTAGATACATAATAAACTTAATTAAAAATATGCAAGAATTACAGGACTGAGTTGAATTTCTTCGAACCCTTATAAATTTAAATTGTACTAATCGATGTAATTAATTTTATATTTAATATTTTGCAATGGAATATTAATAAATACACAATAAAAGTTTTTATATAATAAAAATCAATTTGGAAGATAAAATTGCTTCATAAATTTTTCTGTGCTTTATTTTAATAGTTAAATTTATTTTAATAATAGATAGATATTTCAGAATTTCAGTCTGAACCACTGACATTAGATTTTTGAAATTTTCTTCATGCCGGAAATAAAGTTTCATGTATGTACTTGTATATAGTCTCTTTATAAGAAATATCATGTCAAGAAAATGTCACGAGACAAATGGAAAGTTGGAATAGCACCGATTTACCAAGGTATCAGATTTCTCGAGAAAATATGCAACTGCTCGTTCGCTCTCTGCTTTCTGATATTCTACTTATTTTATCGTCTCCGACTTCTGCTTCTTCTCCCGTGTCATGCACTTTCATTTGTTTCAGATACATGTTCGCTTGATTATATGATAAGCTTAACGCAAATTGAACATTCTTGGAACCACATTGCTATATACTTTACGCAATTCAATTTACATTCTATATACTAGGTAACCTATAAAAAAAAGAGCGAATTTTTGTTCAATCTTTTTCCTTGTTCCTTACAGGATAATAAATCTTTGCAAAATTGCTTTATGTATATAGAATATAAGTGACAATCGTATCATAATTTTACAACACACGAATTTTAACCCTTTCTGGAGTAAACGTTTTGAGCCAGCCTTAAGACGATTTTCCACTTAACTCACTAGCGCCACCACGGTTCGTATCTGCAACAAACGTATCGTAAGTATCGCATATGTCGTCGAATTATTTTCTAATTTTACTGATACAATCTCAGAATTTTCTTCTCACCACGTGTGCCATATTATTCGCATAATGTTCTTGACACGAATTTTTTGGCCGTACACGTACACGGCTGTACTCGTGAAAGGGTTAATAAATTCGTAGCCTCGATCATTTTCTTTTCTTAATACTGAAAGCTCGTAAGGTTTCACATTACGTTTGTAAAACATGGTTTTTTAAAATTACATAAACTAGAAATGGAATTTTAAATGACGTGAATTCACGTCAGCGGTTACGAATATGTTAATTGATACATTTTTTTAATAACACGCGTATTACAAATGTTTTGCAAGATTTTATTAATACAATAAAGGTAAGGACACAAAAGTACGCTTACATCGATACAAACGATTTGAACAAATCACGACTGACTTCTTTGGTTCTTACATCGCAGTATAACAATTACAAAACGCATACATTAATACGATAAAGGATATATATAGGTATGAAATCGATGATTTACTGCTTCCTTTTATAGTCGATAAATTAATAAAATATCATAAGTTTAAGCAATCGATAAAACGAATACAAATGTTATTGCTTTTGAAATTCCGTTGTTTTAAGTAACATTTCAGTATCTTACTTACATATTAAGCAAAAAAACGTGCAATTATATGGCATTAATTAATATTACTAACGTTTCACACTCAATGCAATGGCGTATGAAAATTTTTCTGAATTCGAGCTTCACCGTGCTTCTGTTTGTGGAATTTTTTAATTTGTTAAATGAGTTATATAGTAAATTATTATGTTACGTTGTTTTTAAATTTTTTAAAATTAAACAAATATAACTTGCTATGATGTAAATGCACTTTAAATTATTAATTGAACACTTTTATTATATGATATTTATATATGATAACATAACAAAATTTTATTCATATTACTTAACTGATCTATAATAGAAATTAATATAAAAAAATCTAAAAAGAAGTTTGCATATATGAGAGCATAAATAACTAATATTAGTGTCGACACCTATTGAGCCATGTCGATATTAAATTGGGGTAGGAATTTGGAGAGGAAGAGGGATCTAGTCTGTTAGTATCAGTGATTTAATGTAACATTAAGTTTAGTGAAAATAGAAATATGGAAGAGCATAGTCAAAAAATAATGACCATCAATGAGAAGTTGAAGGATGCAGGGGAAAAGATAAAAGAGAATTTATTTATTGTGTTATGTAGTCTCCTAAATTCATATAACAGTTTAATTATCTGATCAGAGAAAAGGAAAATTTAAATATTAACCTGGTAAAGAACAAGATCATCAATGAATATAGATGAATAAGTAAGGTGAATGTTAGTCAGGCTAATAATAGAGTGTTGAAAATACAATGCTACCAAATATTCAACACTCGAAGCAGTACAAATATAATTGAGTGCTATGTTTGCAAAAAGACAGGATGTTCAACAAGCTTCCAATAAAGCTTGGAAGAATAAAAATAAAAAGGTAGACTCTGGGCCAAAAGCTACAATCAGAGTGGTAAATGGGAAGCAAGTTGCAGTTTTAGGGATAGGATATGAGTATCTAACTGGTTTGTATAGGTTTATAGTTGCTTTTTTGATATCCTCTATCCTAATATAAGTTAGATAAAGCATTTAACTTATAATCTCATCATATTGAATATATGGATCAATGAAAATAATAGACTTAAACAAAAGAAGTTCACACGCTGAACAAATGTATTATGGAAGATCTTAAAGAAAGAATCAAGCATGATAGCATCTGTGGATGCTCGAGAGCCTAGAGTTGTCAGATGAATACAAAATCTCTAAATTTGAGCCTCTACTTAAATTCAAGTTTTAAATACTTGTTAACTAAAGTACATTTAAACTTATACTGACAAATATAACAGAAATTTCATAAGAATATTGTTTGTATCATATTATTACTCTGTTTTAAAAGTTAAAAAGAACCTTGGAAACTATACAAAATACATAATAAATCAACATTCATCATACATAATACAAACTGAACATCAGAATAATTCCAGCAAACATATAATCTCATTTTATAAACTTTTAGATGTTCAAAAATTCACAAACATCTCATTAACTAACTTGAACTTCAGCAAGTCATCCTTTTAACCAAACACCAATACTTGAACTTCCTTGAACTCAAGGATGCCTGAAGCATGATGGCGGATCGCACGGCAAAGCTCTTTGAAGAACCACGTCGCTCAAACGAGTCGAGGTGAAAGACTGTATTCTTTTAGTGATGCACGTCTGCATCAAATCATTGAAAATCGATCACACAGTTTTGTGACGATGTGCCAGTGACGTATACACGTGTATCGGTGCTTAATCTCTCATTAAAGATTGCAGTTGATGGGTTAAACCTTTATGGTTCAAGTCGCATTCGACATTTTATTGCAACTGATTCATTGGCAAGAACTTATTCTGAAATGCCACAAAATTTGATTTCATTTCCATGTCTTTTTAATCAACAATATACTGTATGAACTTAGTAAGTTGGCAATCTAGAAGGATGCTCTGTCCGCTTTGCCTAGTTTTCTCTGGTGTTCTTGAAATTTATGTGTCTATGCTTATGGTAATATTTGTGATATAGCAACAGGATAAGTTACATGGGTACTTATTCAAACCAAACTTACTTAAATTTTAAGTGAACCTTTTGTGAATAGGTACTGGCAAATAATTGCTTGTAATCTATTGTGACAGAGTGTTACAAGTGTCACTTCTTGCAACTTTCTTGGAGTGAAGAACAAATTTTGCTCATGTAAACTGAAATACATAGTTTGTTTGATCTCTTTTCTTTACTTACCATCAAGAAATATGCGACTAACTCACATATCATTTTGTAAGTAGTATCTATTCACTATCCCATTCTACATAACTAAAAAATTTAATAAATTTAGTTCAGCCAGGAGTATTCAGCTATACCCCACACGTTCAGAATATATTTCAAAATCATGAAAGTCAATGAAATTTACTTTTCTATGCACAGTTACCAATTCTGTATGTAAATGTGACTCTTCGAGTCACTAATTTAATAAATGACCTATCTTTATGATTGCGTTCCAACAGATGTACCTATTATTTTATGGTCCATCAAACCACATCCCGTCCAAATGCCAACTTACTACATTATTCCTATTATTATCTCATAGATACCATAATTTATATATTACAATGCACAGTGCTTGACGTATCTCTGTCAAATCAAGCTTCAAGTGCCTATATTTCACACATGAAAGCTAAAACGAATCGAATGAAATAGAATGTCAAGTCCAGATCGACTAGAACCTCAAGAAGTTAAATACTCAAAATTCCTTTGGCGTTGTTCGCGTTGAATTAAGTATGGATCTTCTTCCCACCGCGTCTCCATTGTCTTTTTATGAAGGAATGTGATCGTGATTTCACTTTGGTCCATCTCACTGTGGTTAGGTTAGGTCATCTTCGTGATAGATGAATTTTGGTCAAATTCGTTGATTCCTTTCATACAATTCGATGTACTTTGGAAAAACATGAGAGTAATCTTCGCACGTTTGTTTTTTAATAGAACAGAAAACGTGAAAATGAAAATGGCTGATGGAGTGCATCCTCTTTGGACCTAGCATTGATGTTTCCACGCTTGACAACCAATGTTTCACTGTAAAGCAACCGTGATTGACGATAAATCGAACATATTTCTCAGATAATTGTAATTAATTAACTGCCGGTTAATAGGGTGAAACGTTTGCTAGATAATTGCCAGTGTGAAGCGAATTTGAATTAATGGAAATGTAAGATAACCTATTCGAGTATTTTCATCGATCGGTTGATTCGCATAATCGAATAGTTGAAATCAATTTTCATTGGAATTAGTTTCATGGGAAATTATTATTAGAAATTGGCGGTCAGTGGTATATTTAGCTCGCTCTGTACATTTCCATGATCGAATTTGCCCGATTGGATTGATACTATCAAACAGTTGATACGTCACTGATTGTAAGTAGGAAATCAGAATTTCGTGATAATCGTAGAACAAACTTTACAATAAATTTTCCTCCGCTTTGCGCGATAAATTGCACTTGCAGATAATTAATTATCGGCTTAACTCCGATTTAAAAAGGAGAACGAATCGTGATTAAAATTTTGCGAATGTAAAGGAAGAAGGAAGCGTGCTTTTTAATCCATTAATCTTCTCTTCCAATTATTTATCCCCATTTCCTAATTAATTGCCGATGCAATTTTGCGATTAATCAAACACGTTTATAAACAGAATTATTATTCGAGTGACGAAGTTCTGGTGAGTAAAAAGGAAAGATGAATCGTGATCAAAATATTATACATATATAATTTTTCAATTCGTTCTCATTTTTCCTTAATTAATTATTCCACTTATTAATTTTAATATTCAGTTAATTATTCAGTAATTACTAAAATTGAATTACAGAAAATTGAATTTTAATATTCAGTTAATTATTCAGAATGTTTCAGAATTAATTAAGCACGTTTAAAAATGAGATTATCTAAGTTCATCTAATTTTGTTCATTGAAAATGAATCATAATTAAAATCTAATACGTATATTAAGAAAAATAGCAATACTTTTTTTAATTCAACGATTTTTCCTTAATTAATTATCGACTAAATTTTATAATTAATCAAACAAGTATAAAAGCAAGATTATCCGAGTTTATCCAATTTTTGTCATTCAAAAAACAAAAAATTACAATTCAAATTTGTCAAGTCTAGTAAAACGAATAAGAAAATTTGGTTTTCTTAGTTATTTGATTATAAATTAATAATAATTTTAATTTTCGGTTAAATATATACATATACAAATGTACAGTCGAGTTTCCATTAATCACCAAACTCGTGATCTTATTAATTTCCAACCAGGGACATATCCAAATGTATATATGGTACAATCAAAATTCCATTGATCACCAAAATCGACATCGACCGGTCCAAAGAGGAAACCAAAGGCTAATCAGAAATTCGCGTTTTCATTTTTCACCCCGACCTCTCAAGCTTTCTAGATCACTCGACAATAAGAATCCTACTTTTGGCCACGTTTACAAGGATTTCAGTACCGTGCTCCTACCCGTACACAACGAACGACAATCAATACTGAAACACTGTAACATGTCACAATTGTGTCGGCAATTATGAAAATAATCCAAGTCAAAAATTTGAAAGAAACAACTTTACCGTTCATTTTGGGTTCTACTCGCTTACACTGGAACGAAATAAAATAATTTTATTAGAGCAGTATGAAGAACCATCAAATAGAGTCTGTATCTTTGTCACAATTAATTTTTAAATCTATACACGATATATTAAAAGCATAAAATTTTGAATATTTCCGAATTAGATATACGACTCAGGCCAGTTTCATAGTTACCGGCGCATTTATCTCTTATCTTAGTAACTTAAATTAGCTCTCGACGTGTACTTCATCGATACGACCACAGATAGCGCAATGGAGATGCGGTAGCCAGACTAACATCTTTGTTCGTCGTTTAAATTACGTACTATCAGTCAATTGTGTCTTCAGGTTCGTTCAAGACAGCTTATTGCTTTCTGTTGCTCGACATCTCTCATTTGCTTCTGCTATATAGTCTTTCCAACGAGACCAGAAATATTAATTATAGAAAATATAGTATAATATAAAAATTTCTTTCTATCTTATAATCATAATATAATACAGAAAATTCTTTCCAAAATTTATGATTGACATTTGAGAATTTATATAAATTGTTGTAAAATTTCGACTCGAAATTAAATATTTAAGAAAAAAGCTGCTTTTACGAACGAAATTTCGTGAAAAAGGCCAGGGAGAAGAATTCTCAATAGACGTTCCTGAGGCGCGAGAGAGTCAACCAATCACTGCACTCGTAACAGGAGTCACGTGATTAATGACGCACGCGTCGCTGCGATCTCGTTGGCTTAACTATAAGCACGCATAAGTCGCGACAAACGCGTCGCATAATCGCGCTTATCGAACTGAAACGAAGCTCGAGAGTTCGTTGAAATCAACATCCAGTTGCTCGACTGACGATATTTAAGACACATCGTCGACACTTTAACGTTATCGGTGGATGCTCGAAATTATTTGTATAATTTCCGTGTTTGCGCTCGCGGGAGTGTCGCGCCGCCATTTTGCTTGCAGAAATTATACCAACCTCCCGCGGAACAATAACTTTATTGTTATTATACTACACTGAAATTTAATACAGTAATAATATATATCATGGCATTGATAATGCACACGATCGCGCATCGAACAATAACACGCTAATTATTTCGAAACTGCTTTTGTTTGCGATTATATATCGATGGGAAACATTTCCTAGTGTCGATCGCTCGACTGAATCGATTAAAGAAGATACAACGAAACGAAGTCGCTTTTTGATTGCAGACAATTTTTCGATTTCGGTCGAACGAAAAATTTTCAAGTCTCAGTCCGACCAAAAGGTTAGCCAATTTGCTTCGACTTGAGATACGATTGAACGGCAACAAAGCTGGTACCTAAAGCTGGTAATTATAATAATTGAAGCTTACGATCGATTCGCAATTAAGCACACGGCAGAGGATGAGCGTAGACGATTTAAGCAACGACACGGTTCGTTCACTTGGGTTACTCAGATGAGTTCTAGGTGTTCGTCATGTTGTCAACACTTCGACTGTTTTCGAGTTCCACGAATTTTTATTCATCTATTTCTTTTTTCAAAATATTTTTTTCACTCGTCATGTTGTCAACACTTCGACTGCTTTCGATTACCTCGAATTTTTGTTTGCTTATTTTTTTTTCAAAATATCTTTTCGCTTCGTCATGTTGTCAACACTTCGACTGCTTTCGATTTGCTCAAATTTTTATTTATTTATTTTTTCAAAATATTTTTGCGTTTCATTATCGGATCTTTGTCTGTTGACGTTATAGCGTATGGGTTAGCGTTCGATAGCCTTCTTAACCCTTCACGGGCTGACTAGTTTAAACCACTGAATCGATCACACATTTAAAAACGATCGCTTAAGCCTACGTTATTAAACATCGAAAGTTTCTACCTTTGTTAAAAACGACGATAATTACGCGTTCCAGAGGACGACTTTGAGTCTCTAAAAAATGCTTAAATTTTTTTGCTTCTTTTTCGTTTTTGGTGTTCTAGAAAGACCATAAAGTTTGAGTGTTGGTTTGCTTTTTTTGTCGGTTTTCAAGATTTTTTTTTTTTCGTCTGTCTGACGCAAGCGTGTCTCATTGGGCGAGTAGTAGGAAGGGTTAAGAAGCATCCGGGAGCAGTGAAAGTGGTTTTTAGACAACGACCAGGATCGACGATCATATATGCAGTTAAACAATCGGGTCCGCGGCTCGCCACCGCGACCTAACGATTTTTCGAGTAACAACACAATAATTAGGGAATTAATAAGACTCCTGGAGGGAGGGGATGGGAGGAGCAACGAAGACGAAAGAAAGGTCTTCCCGACGCTGTTCCCTCCTCCCACCCGTTATTTAAACATCTATCGAGGTAAGGAGAAACGTGGGTAATCACGACAGAAAACACATACACGGTATACGCTATTATAAAAAATAATAAATATCATTGAAACGTGAATTACACGACTGGAAACGCGAGGCGGCGAGGAGTCGGGTCCCCGGGGACCGCGAGACGTCGATGATCGCGTTTCCGCTTTTAACAATCTTAGGACATCGACAACGATATAATATTCCATACGTGTACGCGTGTTGTGTGTGTTTGTTCGTGTTGGTATGACTGCCCGTGTACGAGCACGCGGTGCTTGCGCGTCGTACGCAGCTACTCCCGTTCTCTTGCAGATGGCGCGCGGCTCGCGACCCGCTGCGTCGCGCCATCTTGCGACGCGACTTCTGCGCGTGCGCGCGGCGTTTGTGCCACGGTAGTGAGCGTG
>NW_016907894.1:168555-196378 GCF_001483705.2 Eufriesea mexicana | reverse complement strand
GGATAGATACAATTAATTACGTAGAGAACTAAGCTATCTATGACATTTTAAAATACTGTCTGGATCTTTGTCGATAGAATATCGTCCTCTTTCGTTCGGTTCAACGTCGCTGTACAAGTTCACGACGATCGCGTGGATCACGATCTACGTTGTATCGATCGGCTCGTCTGCTCGTTTCTCGCTTTCTACTCGCGATCCACGCGATCGTACGATTATCGTCTTAGCAAAACCTTATTCTCTATTCACCGATTTGTATGCACGTGTATATATTATATAATATATATATATTTATATATAATACATATATCTCGTATATACAATATATATATCAATTTTGTATGTATATTATGTATATAAGATGCGGTAAATGTGTAATAAATTAGTTGTTAATGTTGTCGTTTCTCTTTTGTTCTCGCTTCCTTTGTTACAACTATAACTTATCGTCGCGCCTCGTTACGAACTAGTGATATGTATTTCGTTTTGAACTATAGCGTTTTAGTTTGATACGGCCCTAAGGTAGTCGGTTCGATCGCGCACGCGCGATCCACAACGATTTCGGGGATCGCTTTCGATAATTCGAGATTCGATACCTGTGCTAGCGTTACGGGGCAGTCTTGCTTCGTGTAGTCGATTGCTAGGTTAGGTCCACTCGGATTTCACTGAATTCCCTTCGTCCGGAAACAGGGGGTCGAATATTCGCAAGCAACCGATGACGATCGAAAGAAAGCGTTTGCAGGCATGAAGAAATCCTCTAGAATCCTGAAACAGGTCAACGACGAAGGACAACCAGACGGATGATCGGGGAAAATATTTTCTTTAATCTACCTCGCCCTACGTCCGAACTCTGCCCGTGCAGGAAGCTTCCCTCTGGGGCTAGTCGCTTTGATTACGTGCTCCGCTACTGAACAAATCACGAGAGTGGTAAATATTAATCCTACTTCTCCAAGCAACTTCGATTACTATGCTTATTTAACCAGGATCTGCTCTTTTGGCCAGCCTTCCAGCTACCGATGTCAACAGCTCGAGTCTCTGAGTAATCAACCACCTGGGTACCAATTGACACCCAATTCTGGTTAACTTCGATCATCGGATGTTGCAACTCGCAGGGATCATTGCGGAGGGTTGCAGCTAGGGTTATCGTACTCGCAGAAAGATTTCTGGTGTTTTTATATTCTTCGTCGATTTTCTTTTAACACTAGAACAGATAAACGGGAAGAGGGATGACGGCTAACCGCAAATAAATCAAAAACTCATCGCAATTGCCCGGAAATTCGGGCAGAAACGAACGAGTTAATCCCAGCCGATCAAGCTAGCGAGAACTCTAGGAAAAAGGATGACCAGACGCAAGGGTCAGAGCGGCCATACAGCCGGGTATCGTGGTGGCCATCGACACAAAGGCAAACGAGCGAAAGGAACTAAACAAATAAGCGGACAGGGAGGGTTGGGAGGGACGAAAGGGGTTTGAGGGAATAAAAATAATCGGGACATCATTTGTAGCCGCGATTGTCCCGTGGTCTGTTGGTCGGGAAATTAATCGAGCCGATAGGTAGGGTGGTGAAAAGCGTGGAAGAGGGTGGAAAAGCGAAGCCCAGGACGGGGATTTTATCGGCGGCCGGATTTACTGCACCGCAGGCTGCGTGCACGGAGATGCAAATTTCGCCGGCTTGCCCTTTAGCGTTTTATCGAATCAACCTTCGGCCGATTAGGCGGACAACGATTTTTAACGGGTCATCGCACAATAGCCTTTTGTGCACTGTCAAAGGCCAGTCTCTCGGGGCCTGGCGAAAATGCGACGCCGGACAAAAGTGACGTTGCCTCACGGCGCTCTTTCTCTCTGGCTTTCCCCGATAAAATGGCCCATTGTCGTGTCTCCGGCTTCTTCTCTCCGTTTTCTCTCTCTTCCGCTCTTTCTCTTCCCGTTTCTACCGTTCTAATCCATTACTCCACGCCACTTCCACGCGATCCTTCCCGAAACAGGGATGATCTCCTGCGCCTTTGTTCGGCGCGTGTCAGAGCTTCTACAAATCAAATTTCACCTTCGATTTCGCTTTCTAGTTAACCTTCTCTTTGATTTCGAGCAGATCTCTAACCTGGTTGCTGGCCTGCCCGCGTTTTTTCCTCCATACAGCTTCACACGAGTCCACGCATTAGGTACATGCACACTGCTGCAAGTGCGAGTCGTGTGATACTTGGATGAGCTATTTTAAGTGAGAGAGATTTTTCTCCTTTTTTGATTGATGGTAGGGAGTGAGTGAAAGAGGAAATTTTGGTGGTCGTGTGAGAATGTTTTTGGTTTTGGGGATTGAAATATTTTAATTTTGGTGAAATAGTTAGGATGTTGGTAGATTGGGGATGATAAGATATGAGTAAAACGGGAAATGATGATGGTTCAATGATGGCGTTTTTGGTTTGGCGGATTGGAATTTTTGATTTTGGTGAAATAGTTATAAAGTTCATAGATTTGGAAAGATTAGAAAATTCTTTTGGGACTGATGATAGGATATGAATAACAGAGAGAATTATAGTGTTTGAGTGACGATGTTTTTAGTTTGTGGATAGGAATTTTTGATTTTGATGAAATAGTTATGAATCTCATAGATTTAAGAGAATTGGTAAATTTTCTTGGGACTGATGATAGGATATAGATAAAAAGAGGAATGATTGTATATGAGTGTTGATATTTTTGGTTTGGGATTGAGAATTTTTGATTTTGATGAAATAAGAATGGCTTATAGGGTAAGGTAGGCATGGCTTAAGTTTCTTCAAAGGATTTTGATTTGTTGAGTTGATCGATGACAAGAATCGATTTTTAAATCAACGTAATATTTTACAGCTGATTTGTTTTGTGCATGATAAATATTGTTGTGACTTGTAGAAAATGAAGAAAAAGGTAAACTTATTTATGTAATTTATGTGGAATTTTTTATATGTAACTGTAGTTGTTGAATAGATACAATGGTTTAATTGTGAGAATGATAGTTTGTACACCTATGTTCAAAAGTTTAGTGTGATAATATTTTTATTTCGAAAATTGTGATTTTTGATTTTGCTGATAAATTTCGTTGTGATTTATGGTAGCAAGTGAGTAAAAAGGAAAATATCATTTGTGTAATTTCTTTGTATAATTGTACTTATTGAAGTAGATATGATTATTTACTTTTGAAAATTTTGGTTTGTATGTAATGATATATAACTATTAGTTGAACTGTAATTTACAATTAAATACTAAAATACTCCAGAGAGTAATATTTTTTGAACCCTATTTATTAATAAAGAATTTTTGAGAATCTACTGCACATAGAATAAATTGTTCCAAATTTGTAACTAAATATCATAGAAAAATTTCCTTATAAATAAGGAAAGTAAAATAGTACAACGAAACCATCGAATATTAAAAATATTAATTTAAAATAATATTTAATATTTAATATTAAAAATATTAATTAAAAATATTGAATAATATTTAATATTAATATTTATATCAATATTTAAATAATATTAAATAATATTAATATTAATATTAATTAAAAATATTCATCATTTTGAAAAACTAGGAATATTTAATGAAATATTATTTTTCAGGACATTCTACTTTAACATTTCACACATGCATGATTACGAAAGAGTAATTAATGTTTCTGTATGTACTTTTTATTGTATGTAAAAGTGTGTTGTAATATGATGACAATATTAAATTCTTCGACTTCTTCTTTCTTCTATTAAGTCTGCAGCAAGTTGCATGTTTAATCAGTACAGTATATTATTCTCCATTTTGGATCTTCCTCTGATATCTTGATTTATAAAAAAATAAGATTTTTAATCTTTATCTTCAAGATTTTATCTAAGATTTTATCTTCAATAGTATAGATACTTTTATTAATATTCCTTAATATTTTTTTTATTAAAAAAGCTCTGATATGTTCAATTTCCACAAAATTTTGAAATTTACGTAATACCTGGTTTAAAGGATAAATATTTTGTTGTTACTTCTATTATTACATCTGCTTTATACGTGAAATATTTACGTGCTTTTTATAATAAATAAATTATTGTTACATGCAATGGCATAAACTTCGAAGAATTTAATTTCAATGGGTTTTCTCTCTCGCTTTATACCCCATAGCTGCAGTGTATTTGCTTTTTTAATCCTCTCTCGTTATCTTCCGTTCTTATTCCTCTTGGCACTTTTATTTCTCCTTCCCATCCAGTTTAATATTACTCTCCTTTCCTCTGTTACACGTTAATATTTGATAATTCACTCTTTTAATCGCTGGTACACTGTTAAATTTAATATTCTCGGTACCTTTCACGTTAACAATCTTCTCGCGTAAATACATATTTATTATTAAACACATAAATCGAATTAAATTCATGGAAATGTCCTCGTTGCAAGTTGTTTCGATTATTTGAATTTCTTCGCGAAATATTCATCGTTATGTACACTTTGTTAAACAATATAAAATCGAAAAATATTTGTTCATAATCAAAATTGTGCTATCAGATGAACGAGAATTATCTATGCTAAGAGAATGATTGACCATAATGGAAAGAAGATCAAACGAGGGCGATTTCAAGGCATATTTTATCTATGATACTCCCTTCCGCGCGATGATACCGCTTTTTGACCGCCACGTTGGTCATATATCCGTTTGAGTCCCAAGCAGCGCCATCGCGCTCTTCAGTTGAAGTGGCGCGCTCAACTTTGCTGATGCACGTATGTCACATAGCACCAACAAGTGCTATTACGACAATTGGGATTTTTCGACATAAAATTAACACCTAGGCTACTGTGGGCGCTCATAGGCGCTTAGAAATTTTGCGTTTGTGACACTAAGGGCGTCTATAAGTGCTTGGAAATTTTGCGTTTGTGACACGGAGGGCGTCTATAGGTGCTTGGAAATTTTGCGTTTTGTGACACAGAGGGCGCCTATAGGCGCTCGGCGTACTTTGGCTTTCTGACACGGAGGGCGCTTGATTTCACAAAAATGGCGCACATCGTAACTCAATTCCTGCCGTATGGTACGGCCATTGCGTATCAAAATCTGCCGTAGTCAAGGGGTTAAACAAGCGCTATCTCACCGTTTGGACTTCGTCGCACTCGATTAAGGCAAGCGTTATCGCGCTGTTCAGGCTTTTTTCGACCGTGTTCTTCCAAAAGCCTCTGGGACTGAAACGGATATGGCCGGCCACGGTTTCTCCTGACGTCACGGTGCTCATTGGTGAGTGCTTGAACCACTTAACCCTTTAGGCTCGACGATTTTTTGGCTAAAGAAGGGTACGAGTTGATAAATTTTCTGCTATAATATTTTATAATATTCTGCTGATGATATTTTTTGAGCAGTAAATAAGAAATCGTATAATAATTAACACGTAGATTTATTTAATTTCGATACCTCACATACTGTTACGTTATTTTAAATTTGATATATTAATTAATATCGAGCTTCGAAATTTTATCAAATGGCGACTGAACAGCGCCTCTCGAGTGCAAAGGATTAAGCTACATTGAACAACATTGAGTGAAAATTGACAGTTAGTGCATTTAGAATATAACCGTTAATTAGAAGATATTTTGAAATAAAAAGTGCCCCATTGAGCGATTAAAAATTTTTATTAGAACATCAAAAACATATTAGAACAAATCTCGCGTCTAGCGGTGTACACTCCCGTGACGTCCTGAGCGAAACAAGTGATTTCGGCGTGGCAGTCAAAGGGTTAAACACAAAATGTTATTTTTCAATAAATAAACATTTGAAATACTTATTTTTTAGTCACAGAGTCGATAATAATAACTTAAAACTGGAAATTTCGATTGTATTTAGTAACGTAATAACAATGGAAATTAGGTTATGTCCATTCTCCTCTGTTCATCCTAGAATACCTCTTTTAGTAATTTCAAAAAATTCGCGACAATAATAGTACTAATAATAATTTCTATTATATTGGCAATAATAATCATTTTTATTACACCCGTAATATTAATAATATCATTATTATATCGGCAGTAATAATAATAACTATATTTATTATATCAGTAACAATAATAACGTTTCTCGTGTTATCAATAATAATAGCTTTCATCATATGAACAATAATAATAACAACACCATTATTAGCAATAATAATAAATCATTTATTATTATTGTAACTTGAAACTTTTAAAAATAACCTAAACATTTATATCGCTGTTAATAATGAGAAACACGTAAGATACTCAACGTTGGGAACCATTTTGTTAATTTTTCGTTCCGGACGAAGGATTCAGTGAAATCGAGTGGCGAAAGAACCGGGGAGTTCT
Organism: Eufriesea mexicana; assembly: GCF_001483705.2. Lineage (NCBI taxonomy): Eukaryota > Metazoa > Arthropoda > Insecta > Hymenoptera > Apidae > Eufriesea > Eufriesea mexicana. The sequence goes on along the minus strand of NW_016907894.1, from coordinate 190,080 downwards.
GTGTCCTGTTATTCGTCTCCTACGTGAATTAAAAAATTGTATCGAGCCTCGAAATTGTGCCTCGATCTGGTTCCTCATTCGGTGTGTAATGTCGAAGAATGACACTGAGAACACCGGACAGGCAATTCATGATATGTATCGTTTCCAGCATGGCTTATTGCTTAACGTACCACTACGATTTAAGATCTAGATTTCTTAATTCTATTTACACGTTTAAATCGCCCCTCTCGAATTAATATCAAATACTTTACCGGACAAGTTTCGATGGTTCGAGGGGTCTCGATGAATCGATGTTCGTGAATGTAAATGTATGTGTGTGTATGTGTGCGTGTGTTGAAGAATCTGCGATTTTTTTCTCGAAATGTTTCGCAGTCAGGTTAAAATTTACGAATGACATTTAAACATAGTCTGACGAGAGATAAAAGTCGAATTTAAAAAGTTCGGGACGTTGGTAGTAAAATTTTTAGTAACTTGTAGAAGTTACTAGGGAAATTTATCGATCACTGAATAAAGTTTCAGTGAAAATTCAGGACGGTCGATAACTGTTAGAAATTTCGTATAAATATCCCATAAAATTAAATATTAACCCTTAACTGCTATAATAAGATGAAAGTACATTAATATTTAGCATGGTGTTGGTACAAAAATCATAACTGAATTTTAATTGAATTTTTATCTCGGATAATAAATATATAATATTATGTTATATATGTAATATAAGAATTTAAAGAATTTAATATTCTTAATAATAAGAATTTATTAAGAATTTAAAATTATTGTATATTTAGAAATAAATATTTCATCAATGATTTATTGAATACATGGCTATGACGACACCATCTTAAAAGGTTAGGTCTAACCTCAAAGTTTCATCCAATTCTTGTTATTATTATTATCATTGTTTTAAATTTTCGTACGTATTTCGCACATAATTATTATCAAAGCACGTTAGCAAGACTGCAAAGAATACTATTTAAGTGTCATTCTTATGTATCATCGTCATTCGATTGATTATTGACTTTTTCGTTATAGAATATTGACAATACATCCTGGATAGCCTTATAATATAATAAAACATCGAATCGAGAATTACAAGCACGTCACAAAGTATTCATAACGCTAACAAAACAATATTCGAGCAACTAACCTAAACCTAACCTCAAAATCTTGCTAGACAACTCTTTCATTCTAATTCCCAAACGAAAACTGCCACCTACAGCTGCAATTAACAAACCAAATTATCGACCTGCATCAAAAATAATTGAGACACCTAGAATTACATACATATCTGACAAAAATTACAAAAATTGGAGGTTAACCTAACAGTTAAGGGTTAATACCAATTTTCTTCAACTATCTAACCCCATTTTGCAAACATGACTGAAAAAATGAAAAATATTTCTCGTAATAAACTCAAAATGCAGTTGAAGATATAAATATCGAAAATACGAGGGAGAACGAAAATTATACTTCACTCAGGATCATTCGAACGACCTTAGAGACCGACACGTTGCTTCCTGATATTGTTCATGGTCTATTTCCCTCCTAAAATCAAATTCCAACGACAAACGAACGATGCAGTCGTTATTTTGTACCTCGACACCTCCGTCAAATCGCGACAGACGAAGGATATTGATTATCCTCGTTCTATTATGTTGGATTGTCGGTAAATTGTCAACGAAATTTTGGTTCGATGCGACTATAATGGGTAAATCGATTGTTTCAGACCTCCTGTCTGATCGCGATTTTTCTCTTTGGCGTCCGAGTGAAAAGGGAAGAAATCAATTTGGGATATGCGAAGGAATGGAAACGTTTCGACATTATGCCACAGAAAAGAAGGCTGTCGGTGATCTTGCCGTTCGGAAAACTGATGAAGCAGATAGTGGCGCCTCGACTCGAGCCCGCTTGGCTCGCCTTGAAAAAATGAATAGCCCAGTGTTTGCGTGTCGGTAGGAGTTTTCCTTGCGTTTTAGTAAAATATTTGATATCTCGTCATTACTCTGTCAACGACACTCGGTCTCGTCACGCCGGTTGTAGACAAAACGGAGGAGTTGTGTGTACACGATAAACAAGGTGTATGTACATACGTCATTCATACCTTTTGATCACAGAAACATTATTCGAGGAGTCGATTACATCACCATCCAGATACACTTCTGTGGGAATACCGTTCTTCCCCATTGGAAATAAACTTCAATCGACCTTTTAACGAAATTTTACGTATTTTTCGCGTATTCCTTTGTGCGAATTGACAAAGACGAATTATTTTTTCGAATAATTTGAAAATTATTCGATGAAAATAATTTGTTCGATGAAAATTTGTAATTTCTTTTGCTTCGGTAATTTTTATTTTAGATCTGATAATAATCGTGTTGCGATTATTCAAAAAATTTGGTATACTTCTTGAGTTGCTTCGATAAATTATTGCTACGAAATATAGTATTTGAAGAAATTTTGTAATTTTTTTCGCTTCACTGCTTTTTATTTTAGATCTGATAATAATCGTCTTACGATTATCCCAAAAATTTGCTATATTTCTTGAGTTGCTACGATAAATTATTTCTAATTAATATAGTATTTGAAGAAATTTTGTAATTTTTTTTGCTTAACTGCTTTTTATCTCAGATCAGATAATAATAATTGTCTTATGATTATTTAAAAAATTTGATATACATCTTGAGTTGTTTTAATAAATTATTTCTACGTAATTATTTGAGGAAATTTTGTATATTTTTCCCAGTAAAACTTTTACGTTAAATAATTTTGGAAAAATTGATGAATAAAGTTTCATGGAACAGTTGTGTGTTGTCCTTTTTCTTAAGTTTCTTTAAAATAATTATTTTAGGAGTTTTATATATTTTTCTGGAGTTGATTTGATTACCTTTAAAAAATTATTTTGTACTCTAAAATCGACCTTATCTTACATAATTTTGAAAAGAAAATTTGAAATTAATAAAGCTTCGTAATACTTTTATATTTTATTTTTCTTCTCAAATTGCTCCAAAACGACTATTTTAAAAACTAAATTACTTCGTAGACATTATTGGGTGAAATTTTAATCACCTTGCATTCTATTAAAAATTTTTTGATTTTACTTCCGTATTTTTTAAAATGAAATAATTGCGAATAATAATTAATAAGTACGTTACTGTGATATTTATAACAACTTTATTTTTCCTTTGCATAAGTACAAGGAAGAAATGTCCAAATTGTATGAAAAGAAAAATAAAAGGATTCTGTAATTATCCCACTAATTATTTTAAATTAACAATGTTTAATTTTGTAATTAATTCTGTAATTATGACAGGAAAAAGACGCGAAATTTATTACCAAGGGAACTTATTCAATTTTCTTGCAGCTCATTTATAAGGAACGTAAATTAAAGTAATCATGACGAAAGACTCAATTTGTAAGAAGTTAAATGTATTTTCTTCCTTTTTCCATTTTCTACTTTCTAGAATTATTTATTATCATGTAAAATGTATCTATTTTTATATTTTTGTTCCTACCTTCTATCCTGAATTTGAACATAAAATAAAAATTCCAAATATTTTACAAATCAGCAAAAAACTCTTTCATGAGATATTTCTGCCATTTCCTGTATTTTTCTAATATTTCTAAAACAATAAAAGTGCATCCAACTTTCATTATTAAAATACTCACAAATCCAAGTATAACAATGTCTCATACCACAACTTCAGTTTACCCTGATGTATCAGTGATGCCTCATTATATTCTTGCAATACCTTCATTCCAATAAACAAAAAAGAAAAAAAAAATTATACAGTGTCACTAAGTATTATAAAAAATAAACTTACAAGAATTCGTGAAATAAATTTACAAGAACACAAAAGAAACAATTTTACAAAAATTTACTGTACTAGAAAAAGATAATTTACAGAAACTCGATACTACAAAAATTCACTCATTGTTATAAAAATAAATGTACAGTAACTCGTTAGCAATAATTGTTCTAGAAGGAAAAAGAAATTCATAAAAATTACACGTGTACATTAAAAAATAATTCTTCACCATTTTTCTAGAGCTCTTTCTTACCATTTAAGTATCTACACAGAGACAAATTGATTCACAAAGGACACGTGGACAAAATCCTATAACCACTAACCGCTGTGCAGCTCCCAATAACGTCCGCCCAAATTCTCGCCATATTTCTAACCGACGAAAGCTCCCTCTCTCTCCTTCCGTTGCCGCGTGAATCTCGCCGGTGGCATTGCCTTTTAAATAAATCAGCAGCCCTCTCGCGGAGCACGGACAAAGTGGGCGGAAGGAGAGGGGGAACGTCGACGACACGGACGAGGAGGGAGTAGAGAAGGTGGGGGAAGAAGGAAAAGATAGCTGGCGGCCCGAGCCAGCTACCGAAGTGCAGGTTGGAAACACACTTTCACCAGGTTTCGAAGAACTTCTGGCTGGTGGCATTACCGCGGTTCAGGCGCATCGTGCGACTTGATAAAAAGCATTCTGACTCGTCTTGAAGCAGCCAGCGACAAAAGGCACGAAGGATTTACTCCTCGATCGAAGGGGATTGATTTAATTTTGTAAGTGCAACTAACCGTGTTACCACGAGAAAGAAACCTCTGCTTGGATCTGTAACGCAAGAGGGCACTGTATCCGCCTTTAATTCGCTTTGTGCGCTGATGTATATACAATGTAGGGACTGTGGACAGAGAAGTGGTTTCTACGAGGTGGATGTGGAGAATATTCTTCTCATGGGTGAAATTGTAATAGATGTATTATCGAGTAAGGAGATATACTATTAGTCAAGTAGGTGTCATGGAAAATTTGTTACATAATTATTTTCTTTTATTTGAGATTATGGCTGAAGAATAAAATAATTCATTTGCTTTGTGTGAAGTGTTTCTAGGCTTACTAGGTTGATTAGGATTATATGTAATTGTGATGAAAATTTGGAACTGGTTTCTGGATGTCCCTATGTAGACTAATGGATTCATTTTACTTCAAAAATAATATTGGTGATAATATATTTTATAATTTATAACATATAATATATTATATGTTATAAATATATTATAGATAATTATTAATGGTAATATAAAAGGTATATAAAATATTATTAATAACAAATGTTGAAAATTTTCATACTTAAAGATATTTATATTAATTGATAGAATTTAAAAAAATTTTTTAATAGAACATCCTTTCCATTTTTTACTTCCTATTAATTTTACTAAAGAAACCACTTTTGTTTAAAGACATTCTGTATGCGACTGCACGAAAACTGAAACAAACGTAACAAGTTTGAGGTTAGAAATCTTGCATGTGGAATGATGTAACCCTGGTGGTCATTTCGCGAAGTTTTAAGAAAAACTTCCGAACTCTGAGGTTGAAGTATTATACACTGAAAGGAAGAGGGATGAAGAAGTCTTAAAAGAATATTATCTCGAGATGATCAACAGTATTCGAACCACAATGGCTGATGCACGGAAGGATGTTGCAGAAGTTATGCTCGTGCTTTCAGCGTTGCATCTAGGGATGAAAGGATTCTTGGAAGCAGTATGTAACTTCCCCAGGGAACTACTTTGATGCAATCTGTGTCTGAAGAAAATTTTGCATAAGAATGGCCTTGGAAAATCACAACTATAGGACACACCATATGTTTTTTTTCATTTTCAAAATATTAATTACCATAATATATTTCTAACAATTCTCTGAAAATGACAATAGTGAAAAATTAAGAAAATAAAACAAAATTCAATATTATACAATATCATTTATTCAATTTAATGGACTTAGGTGAACTGCTACTTTAGAATTTATAAATTTGCAAATTATGGAATTTCATTGAAAATAACTTGTAAAAACAAAATTTGCTCATCTAAAAATTAAATTGAGTTCACTTCGTTCGACTGAGTTTTTTAATGGAAACTATTTCCCCCTTTCCTTTTTTTTCTACGAAACTATATATATTAAAAGAAATATTGATTTTTACTGACTCATAAAGTATGAAAAAATGCCAGACTTTAAAATCAAGTGCGTGCTGTAAAAACCAGTTTACATATACATGGTGTATCCGAAAATACAAATCTGTTACTCTCCTAAAATATTTTTTAACTCTTTCATTCTTCCATACCACCATTACTATACAATAAAAAAAGAAAAAAGAAAAATACTGTTATAGAAAATCAGAAGTTGGATGCACATACAATAAATATAATGAAATTAAAGATTCAAGTATTTCACGACCCAAAATCACATTTTCGATAATCGTACAATTCGCATTATTTTTCCATGTACAGATAGATCGCGAATTACTTCTTCTCCCGGTGAAAATCCAAGATAAATTAATTCAACATAAGGAGGCGAACACGAGCAATTCCGATAGCTTTTAATCCGTGCCACAAATCCTTTTGGACGCATTCGAGACTCGACGGAACCGCGTGCTATGTTTTATGCAAATGTCACGGTCGATACACGTAACCTCGTAAATCCCTTTCTTCGATATATCCCCGTTTTCACCGCGCGATGGCGTAGCACGTGGCAAACTTGAACCTCGCGGAAACGCTCCTTGCGATCGCTTCACGCTAGGGAATTTCAGCCACGAGAGACACCACTCGCATTTAAACGAACGAATACCCCCTCCACTGCGCCCTCTGCAGTGAGCCAGGCGTGTTACGCTCGGGAGCATTTCAACCACGTTCTCGATTGTTTCCCGATTAAATGTGCGTGAAAAAGGGAAATTTCACCGAAGAAAGGCACTTGTGGCTTTGTACGATTAATTTTAAACGGTCTTCACGGCTGAAAGGATCGCGTTTCAACGAAAATGTGGTGTACTCATTTTGTTTACCTTTGCAAGCGGAATAAAAAGGTTATGCGCCAGGCGTTTTTATTCTCGTTTACAAATCTACTTGTTCTAGATTCTGTTGGTGGTTTTGTATGAAATATCGATTCGTGCTTTTACCTTTGCGGATATTTGGAGATTACTTTGACAGGGAAAAGGTTATGGTATTCCAATGAAATATCTCACGTGTCGTTACTTTTGATCTTTCTCGTTTTAAATTATGTTTGCGATGGTGATATTTTGCTTTAGATATTCAATTGTTGTAAATAATATTCTTTTTATTTTAGTTTGATAATTTCATCCTTCATTGTGATATATTTTACAAATATATACCTGGCGTGAAAAAGTTTTTGGATTTTGGAATAATTTATATTACAAGATGAAGAGAATATAGATTTATAGTCAGTTTGTTGGTGAATAATTTGTTATTAAAATTACAATCTTTTGGAGGATGTATAAATAAAAGAAAATGTAATTGGATTTTTGAAATGTAATACTGAAAATATCAGTGTACATAGATCTCAAATATGATATGAATTTATTATGAAAATATGAATTCTAAATAATATAATATCCAATATAAACCCTTTTTGTATTAATAATATTTATAAATTACTCTTTTCTTAATGACATTTCTTCTTTGAAATTTGTTGAAAGATTGGAATTCATTTTAACTGTAGTCATTTTTATATCTTCTTTTTCATGTAAACTCTATAATACTCAGTAGCTTCAAGTCTGGGCTTTGTGAAGGTTTCCAAGAACATAACCTAAGCTCCAGAAACCTAAGCTTGAGATTACTGTCCTGATTAAAATGGAAGTCATCTTGATGACCAATATTTTTCTTAGAATTTTTAAGAAATAATGTACTTCCTTATAATGAAGTACTTATGACGAAGTTAAGTCCTTCAATTGACTATTAATTAATGTTTATTATAATGTTAATAAACTTATTATCAATATTAAAGAAAATTTTATACTTAAATAAATTAAATTTTTACCTGACTATCTCGTCTTGAGAAATTTAAGTTTATAACAGTGGTTAATAAGTTAACATGATTCGTCTCAAATATTTAATAACAACATACATGTACTATGAAACGTTTTTCTTTTTGTTTATCTTGTTTTGTCATTTATTTCAACAAAACATCTGTCTAAAATGACAGAGCCATTTCTATATAAGTTAGAAGCTGTACACACAAGGATCGTTTCCAGTTAGATGACTTCCGGTTAACACGTTCACTATATGCGATTCAAATTAGCATGTAATACAGTGGTTTGACATCATATAATTGGACATAAATATTGACTTAAACACGATAAACATTGACTTAAATAAAAAATCATAGAGCTTAGAAGTAAAGCTTCTATAATAATAAAGCACTTGTATAAAAAATAACACTAATTAATTTTGAAAAAAGATTTTGTCCAAAAATTATTTCTTAGTACATAGCATATGCCTAGAATGGATATTGAGATACTAAGTGACTTTAATATTTTTAATCACATACGGTAGGAGTCGACAATTAAGGCAAGGTAATAATATAATACTAATAAAATTAAAATAAAGTGTCTTTTATCGTATGTTAGCCACCCAGCGTGCCACATTTGATGTAAAAATTCCCGACCTTTGGTATAAATAATAACAATTAAAAATGTTATTAGTACAGTGAACGTCTAACTATAATCTTGATATATGGGTTGCTTGTAAGTAGAAACAATTGAAAATTCTATCAAAGGAAAAGAATCTTCATAAACAACATCCCACTTATTTATTAAATCATAGTGATCATGCGCAACAACGTTATAGTTCCTATTTTTAAATTTTCTTGCATTGATTCAAAATGGCGTAGATCCTTCAAACAGTACCATCTACATGAATCCAACGATTAATATTACTGATACGACAAGATAAACTTTAGTTAGTGTCACAAAAATTGTAATATTCAATAAATAAAAATAAGTCCAATTCGAAAGTCTTTTGATAATTCAAAATGGCATAAATCCTTCGAACAGCGCCATCTATATCAATACAGCAATCAATATTACCAACGCGACGATATTAATACTTCTTTACATCACAATTAATGTCACAAAATTTATAATATTCAATAAATAAAAGTAAGTCCAATTCTAAAGTCTCCCAATAATTCAAAATGGCGTAAACCCTTCGAACAGCGCCATTTATGTCAAAACAGCAATCAATATTACCAACGCGACGATATTAATACTTTCTTAAACCACAATTAGTGTCACAAAAATCGTAATATTCAAAAAACATAAATAACATCAACTCTAAAATCTTTCAGTAATTTAAAATGGCGTAAATCCTTTGAACAGCGCCATCTGCGTCAATTGGACTAACAAAATTGAAGGAATCCTAATTGATCCCTGCCAATCTGTTAAACGAACATACACAACGTCAGAGGTGTATCTGGAGGAGTATGAAGCACCGACGGATCACCGATAAATCATTAGTAACGTCATTCGTCGATCGACGAGGACAGCGGTTTGCGGTGTTCCCAGAAATGCGTGAGTTACACGGCGGAAGCGTGATCGGACCGAGGATCGTCGAGCTAATCCTCGAGTTGACCTAACACGCGAATATGATATGTTAATTCCGCTTTAACGACTAACGGGAGCCCACGAGAGAGTAAAAAAACGAGACGAGGTTCGCGGCTCACCCGGCTCTCCCAGCTGGCTTCCGGTTACGCTCGTTAACGTCTTTGGTTTCGTTCGCTCCGCCCAACTCCGTTTGTGGTACGTGCCTCGAGATGGCGCCCGCGTCGATTCCCTGCTTGCGGGCCCTTCTTGACCCGCGACCCGATTCGATTCTGCGAGTTTGTCGAGGAAAAGAGAGGAATGGATTCGATTACCCGGCTGGTATCCGGCTGTCGCGTTGTTATCGCAACTTTCCCCAATGCTTAGCGAGGTCCCCTTTAAAATGCGAGCCCTCTTCAGCCACGATTTCTTCGCGAGTCTGGAGGTACCTTCCCGATAGCGTCACGAGAGGGTCGAGTTAGTTCTTTAGAGCAGTTTTGTCTCTCGACCAAATTGAGATGAAGACCTTTGTACTTTTCTTTGGTCTTCTTTGGTTTCGCGCTATTTCCTCCATAGATGGCTCTACAGAGGTCTTTAGAGCTTTTTCATCAGATTAACTAAAATGATAGATTTTTGGACTCTTTTGCTTTCGGTTTCTTTGGTCTGAAGCTATTTTGCTGATTAGGTTAGGTTAGGTTAGGTTAGGTTAGGTTGGGAGAATATTGAGCTAGGTTTTTGAAGAAGCTTTATCCTTTTGATTAATTGGGCTGACAAATTTTGGATCTTTTATTTGGTATATAGGTATTTCTTTGTTAGAGTTGTGGCATTGTTAAGCTAGACTTTTATGCAGATTTTGCCTGCTGACCAAATAAATTCAAGTACTTTGGTTTTTAAATTTAAATTTAATTTTTCTTTGGATATATTTTCTTGGGAGAGTTATGAGTGTGTTAAGTTAGCTAACGTTTTAGATAAGTTTGTCCCTTAGTTAATAAAGATAAACGAATTTGGGACCTCTTTGGGTTCTCTTTGGTTTAAAGGTATGTTAAATTAATTAATCTCCTAGAGAATTAATTACAATAGAAAGTTATACGTTCTTTTGGTCTTGTTTGTTTTTAAGATATTTCCTTGACAGAGCTACAAAAATATTAAATTAATTAATTTTGTAAAAGAATTTTGCCTCTATATAAATAAGATAAAGAATTTTATAATTAAATATGTAAAAAATATATATTTTTGGTTAAAAGTGGTCATTTATGGCAACAAAAATTTGATTTTGAAATTTTAAAAAAAGCAGTTTGTTTATTATAAAATATCGATTAGTTTTTGTCAAAAATCATTTATATGTATGTCGTAATGACTGCATGTCGAATATTAGATATATATATTCTTTACTTATTCAAGGAATACATCATCTTTTCAAAATGGCTGTTTTTGTAAAGTATAAAGAATCGAGTATGCTGTATAATATTTACTTCTGTTACGATCTTAATTTAATAATATAATAATTCGTTGTTAAAAATTGATGACTTTTCCCTATTTAATTATGATATCCAAAAAAATTTCCAAATTTATATTTTTGAATATTTCCTAAATTGACTTCATGCAGAAAATAATAAATGGTAATTACATATAATCAACTACTTACTGCAAACAGTATTCTCTATGCCTGTGCGAGTGATATTTAAACAATAGATTTACCTTCATGTAACTTCAATTTACTTGATTGTATATTTTCATTAAACTTAACTTTGGTGCTGAGAGGTAAAATTAAAAACTAAATAAATATCACGTATCGTTTCCTCAAAATTGTAATAAATAATTTACTTTTAGTTAATTGCTAATTACGTTTTTTTTTTGGTTATTAATTACTTCTTTTGTGGTAAATCTTGACTAAAAAATTTGGACAATTGAAAGTTTAGGTTTGAATTTTGAATCTGGAAATTTGATATTTGCAATTTTAAAAACTAAGAATTTGAAATATGAAATGCTTAGAAAGAAAAATTTGAAAATTCAAAAACTGAAACTCTGGAATTTCAAATTTCCAAAAATAAAAATCTCAAAGTTTAAAATTTTAACAAGCGAATATTGAAATATTTACTAGAAATTGGAAAGAATAGAAACTTGAAAATTATAAATTAAAATTCGAAATTCCAAAAATTATAAATTTAAAATTCGAAATATTTAGATTTTCTGAAATCTAAATTCCAAAACTTAAAGATCGAAATCGAAAATTCCAAATACAAAATTTTCCGATTTTGAAATCCTAAAATATAAGTTCCAAAAATTTGTAAAATCGAAATACGAAAATTAACGTTAAAAATTTCGAGATTACTTTACTACATACGATGACTCAAAAAAGCAGAAAAAAATATATATCGAAAATTATTGCATATTTTCAAAAATGAATACACGTTCTATTTACAGAAATCCAAAAATCTCGTCTACACCTAATAACGTTTCAAAACCACGTCTCTACCTATTATTTTTCCCTAGCAATCATGTTCCAAGGAATTGCTCGAGCAAACGAGTTGCTTGTTAGGCCATTTCGAAATTTCCCTATCCAATCGGCGCAGGTCGACGGCCAGATTCGATTAGAGTGTAACAAGGATCTCGAAGGCAAAGTGAAACGTGCCGTTGGAAAGTTGCACGGGGAAAAGTTTGAACGGCGTTCCCCTTTCGCCGATTAATACCGAAAGAGAATCGATCGGATCGATGAGCTTGCACAAGAATAAATCGAGGATTCCGTGGAAGGCAGCGTAGACGTCACGCTGCTTATTAAAAGTTTCAGAAGGACATTCTCGTCTCTGCACTAATGCACATCGATATCCCTTCGACTCGATTTCAACAATCTCGACAATGGCTCCATCTGGCAAACGTCGACCTTCTGCTTCTATTTAGTCTTTCCGTGTCACTCTAAACGACAAAATGGTTATTCCGTGAAACTAAAGTACAATTTCCTTCGAGATATCGTTTTTCCACTTTACATCGAGCTCAGTGAATTTTTAACATGGTTAAAATTAATACAACGAATCGCATGTATACTTGGGAGGGATAATATTATTGTCTACTATATCTACTATATCCTACTATACTCTATGGTTTCTTTGGAATGAGAGTTTGTTGTAATTGATATTAAAGATCGTTTATGATGTAAATTTCTTTGGGTTTTAAATTATGTGTTGAAAGTAAGTACATAGGGAATATTTTGGAATTAGCATAAATGGTATATGTAAAATTTAAATGATTTTATTAGATGAGATTATATTGAGAAAGTTATAATTTCATCATATTTCAGTTTATAATAGTGGTTCTATTTTATTAACCGATTTATTTATTTTATTAACATAAAAGGTATTACTAAATGTAAGTAATGTAAAAATAGTGTTAATAATAATGGTAAAGCCATAATGATAAACCGAAAGTAATTAAATCAAGAAACAAGAATTAAAAGCAAGGCAGCTATACTCCTTTATATTACAACACGTAAAAGGGATGATTAAATTAAATGAACAGCGTATTGTAGTAAGTTACAAAAATGCGAAATGAAAACTACAAAAGTTTCTAATCTATGGTAGAATATTCCATCAACTTCCATCAACCAGATCATCCATCCATTAAGTCAGCCGCGAAAAACTCACGTGTTAAATATTCCACCGAAACTCGTTACCATTTCAGTTGCAGTAAACAAGCTCAAAGTGCAATATTTAAAACTTAATAACTGTCCCTGAGGGAAGTTCATCCTTCGGCCGCTAGTTCGCGTTAGGTGCAACGCGTACCGCGAAGCACCTGCCGAACAATTCTCTTCTTTTTCTCCCTCGACTGTCATTTAAATCCCGGCAAAGGGGAAGAGTGCTTCGAGACTGTTCTCGCATCGCGGATGCTCCAACGCGTAAAGTGCTGTCCTTGATTCGGTTTAGAAAGGACCCCCTTCACCGCTGTATTCGCGGAAGAACAACCAACGCGCCGTTTCCTAAAGCCTCGAGCGCACGAGTGTTCTCGAAACAAAATGACAACTCGACCAGCATAAACTGCCGAAAAGGGAACACCGGAGAAGCAGTGGAGTGGGGAGAACGCTGCGAGTCGGCGAACGCAGCGTCGCAGTTGGCGTTACGGAAAAACATTCTCGCGTTTCTCGTGTCGTTCGCCTCTCGATTGTCTCGTTTGTCGTTGAAACTTTTTCAACGAGTCGATACTCTCGAATCGGTTTGCCAATCGTAGAGAGAATTAAGGAACAGATGCGATGGAACTCGCTGTCTAAGAAATGTGTTTTGGATGGGAATCGAATCGAAAGTTGTGATTGTTTCGAAGCGTGAGATTGTTTCGACGGGCTTCTACGGACGAATGGAAATTTGACGAGTCGAGTAGAGAGAATTTCGCGCTCGAGGTGAGGTTAAGTTAGATTGCTACATATGTGGAATGCTAGATGAAATACAGCTTTATGCATGTGTTCACGGGCAAAGAAGAAGTGAAACGGACTTTTATGAGTTTTGCTGGTTTAATTATTTTGTTTATTAATAAAAGTAATTTATTCACGAGGTTTTAAGCAAATTTTGCACCGTGTTAATTCATGTCACTCTGCATTATGGTCAAGATGATTCGTAAAGATGTTATGAGATATTGATAAACGTGATAAATTTAATTTAATTAGATTTCATTTAATCAGAATTATAAGTGTAGTGAGCTTTTTTTATTTTATTTATGTTACGTATTAATGAGAATTATTATAATTATTAATATATCGCGTTTCGTATGATTTATAATTCTTTCTTTCTGACCAACTTTTAATGCGTAATTGGGGTTAGGAATTCTAGTGAAATTACTGAAAATATGATTATGAAAAGTTTCCCCTGTCCTGAAAATATACACGTTTCCTCATTTCACGCAAATGTTACATAAACATTTTCCCATGTGAATAAACAGATTTTCTAGTACCGTAACTTAAAATAATTAAGCTTCCGTTCTAATTAAGTATGCGTTGCAGAAACAAGAACATCTCATTTAAAATAGAAATTTATACCGTTTAACTATTAAAATTTTGTCTTAGGAAACCATTGTAAATTAAGAAGTTTATAATACTATATAAATGATGAATTACTTGATGTTTCATATCTTGTAAACTGATAAATTCACGCAATAATTAAACACGACAAAATTTTGAGAAATTATTCATTGTTGCATCTTTCAGAATAATTTTTTAATATTGTTCCAACAAATTTCTCGAAAATTAGATTTTTAGGAAATCATTACGTGTAATTTATTATTTATAAATACACTGTTATCGTTTTAATATTTTTACCACACGAGAAATTAAATATAATACTTATACCATTACATATATATATAAATATAAGTATAAGAAAATTAAAAAATATAAGAATGTTAATATTATTTTGCTTTGAGAAGCTAATAATTTTTTAACAAAAATTTATCTTATTCGAAACGTATTACAAAATTCATAACAATCAATAATTAATTTAAAAAAAAGATAAGCATAATTTAAAATAAATATGACGAATTCAAAAGAGTATATTCTATTGTATAATAATTGAAATAACAAAATAATGAATTGAAGTATAATTATTCCTAATTACATTTATAACCCATAATTCCTTTTTTTCGAAAAACATATATAAAATACTGCAAATTCCTTATATTTTAAAAAATTAATTTAAAAATTTTTAAAAATTAATTGGAACACATTTTTCATACTACAAAAATCTTCCACATTACCCTTCATAATAAAACGAAATTGATCATAAACAAATGATTACTACACATTATTACATTAAAAATTAAAAGAAAAATATATTTAACCGCTTTTGCATAATATTTTAGAATACCAATTCGCCATTTGGTAGTAGATCGTTTAATACCAGCTTTGAAGCAGTTTACGACTAATCTCGAATGGCGAATAAAAGGGGAAAAAAAATTCCCAACGACTGGCGTAATTAACGCCCGACGAAAAGAAATTCGTTTCACGAAAATGTGGACCGAATCAAAAGGACTGGCTGTGAGAAAAATTGCGATGCCCGTCCCACGATCTCCAATAGCAGGGGAATGGTAAATTTCGCGTGGAAATCTTCGCGAGAAGAGCCCTTTCACGACTCGCATTTCATTTTGTCTGCCTCTCGATTTCTGCGTCTTCTTATTCGAACTGAACGTGATAATCTCTAACAGGATATAATTATCCCTTTGAGTTTCCTTTCTTCCTCTTTCTCTCTTCGCTCGTTGTTATCTTTGCTTCTTTGATTCGCCTCTCCGTCATAACCTCTCGCGTTGCATTTCCGACGCGCAGCGCCTCTGGTGGTTGTTTTTGAAATTGAAATCAGTTGATTCGTGACACGTTTCAATTATTCATGTACAAAGTTGGATGCAGCTTCACGTGTAGTTAATGTAAATTCTGTCGCCCTGGCGCATCATACGTATCTTCCACGTACTCTTTTTCATAATTTATACACGCATTCTGTTTATCGTTTATGCGGCAGTTTGAGACTACCGGGTCACCAGAGACCGCGCGGTATTTTCGAAATAGAGGGCGCGGAAAGAGAAGGAAATTAACATTATGCAACGGTGTTTTTGAATTATAGAAAAGATTCAAATTTCAGGGTAGCTGGCTTTAAATTAACTGTGCAAAATTTGCACGCACTTTATTTTACGACGTACAACAGGTAGAATTGGGTAAATGCAAAATATAGAGGGAAAATGTCAGGTGTATTTTTATATTCTTAATTATCCTTTCTTAAATATAATTTTGAATTTGTACCAATTTTTATAGATATTCACGAGATTATTAATTAAAAGAGATGAAAAGTTAAGAATTATTATCTTTTATAAAACGTTAAATGAAATTTTAGTAGTATAAATTATGAAGGAATCTTTTTTCAGATCTCAGTAAGAAACATGGATTTTCTGCTAATCATGTAATTAATTTTGAAAGGAAATTGGAAAATATATATTGCGTATAATTGATTTATATTAATAGGATCTCAAAAATTTGTAACGCCTTGGGCTCCCTGAAAGCTACATCCGCTCCTGTAACTATAACCAAATTTTTGTCTTATTTCCCTTTCTACAACAAAATTGTATTAATTAAGTTCCTACAGCATAATAACGTATAGAATAAAAAACATTTGTAAATAAATTTATAATTAATAATAAAAATTTATTTATAAATTATTTATTATCATCTATACTATTATTGGTCATTGGAGACATCAATTTTAGTATCAAAATTACTAAGCAAATATAAAAATGCAAGAGAATAAATATAAATAAATATAACAAAAATGTATGCACCATGTAATATGGTTTCTTTTAAAATTCGTTATAAAATAATAAATCTCGTAATTCTGAATCAAAGAGAAAAGCTTATTTTCCGGACAAATAAAATTACGATAACAAATATTGCTTAATTCGCAATTTACAAGAGCTCTCGAATGATCCAAACAGATTAAAAAAAATTTCGTTTGAAATATTCGTTAAACAATTTCAGGTCTATTAAGATCCTTTCAAATCGTTGAACAAAAAGGAAGATTGAAATGAATGAGATCGGTTCCACTCGGTTATCATTTTCGATGACAACAGGCAGAGTATTATGCCAAGCAATTTGCCTCGCATAACTATTTAACACGTTGGCCACGGAGTGATTTGCGAAGAGCGAGTTGGCTGGTGAACGAGCACTGGAAAATTGCCAAAAACGTGAGAACAGTTATCGCTGACAATGAGGGGCGGGTAGTAAATGTCAACACTTCCGCGAACATAGACACAGGCATTTAGGCGAAGTTGGATGTTTCAATTTTCTACTTTCCTGGCACACGATCCCTACCAAGTATTTTCTATCCTTTTGTTGTTCGTCTCACTCGTCTTCCTTGTTTTCGCGCGCTGCCAGTGCCCTCTCGCGAGGAAGCCAGTTACTAACCGATCTGCCGAAACACGACACGAGTGCTCCGAATCTGCTTTACCGTAAAATTATCTAAATATTTTATTAACTTTCTCCTGTTTCACAGTACTTTAGGAAGTGGAAAAATTAATACCGGTTTATTATCAAAGTGACAGATGATCTTTTTAATATAAACGTCTCAAACTTCTTCAGTATGTCGAGCGACCGGGATTGAGGTTAGAAGGGAATACTGCGTTCGAAGTATCGTCTAGTACGCTAGGTAAAGCACGTTTTATATTCGGATTTTAGTTACAGATATTTTAGACAAAATAGTACGTATAAATATTATTTATATTGGATTAATTCGAAGTTTATGTTACGTTTGTATGATTCTCATGAAGCAATACAAAGTGAAATACGTGTTATTTATAATGTACATAATAATATTGCAAGCGATGATTTTAATTAACAGAAAATTAGGTTAGGTGTATATTTCAACTTCAATTTCTTTTCTATTACGTGTCTTTGGAAATTTAAAAATAATATTGGATATTTTTAATTTAATATTACAATAAATTCAGTAACATACAGATATTACATACATACAAATGACTATAAAATATTAAAGAAATAAGATAAACGAATGTTTCAAATAAACAAATGATTAGAAAATGCATAGAATAACATAAACAAGAGATTGTCATCCAAATAAAAAATTTTTGAACTCAATAATAAAAAATATATTACTAACAATTAGTCAATTGAGTATATATTTTACATTTCATTACAAATTCGATTATTTACACATACACTAACCAAACCAAATTATTTATTTACTTTAATTAATTAATTAATAATAAATTAAAAATGTTGAAAATCGTGTTTTTAATTTCTAGAGGAAAATAGAAGACGTGTAATTTGTTATTTCACGACAAAAGGTATTCATTGTATCGATTAATTCGGCCAACGAATTCACCGGGAGAAAGGCATTGTGGGTTAATCGAAAGTCACGCAGGTGGGGGGATAGAAGAGGATGGAAGCAACTGAAGAATTAGACGTCGACGGGACGCTTCGTAATCAGGCTAATAAGAGAAATTCGTCGAATTACACGGTCCATTATACGATAAATGAAGTTCTCGGTCAGCGGGTACGTGTTAGGAACGTCCTCGCGGGACGATTGCTGCCTTATTACTATCTCAGGAGATCGAAGTCATTTCTCGTACGCGAACAAACTAGCCATTGCATACTAATAGCCGATTAATGGAAAATCGATCCGGGAATTTTATTGTACCCGCAGCGACCCGATTAAATATAGATGCCGACGGTAATGGCCGCGAAAGTTTATTTTTCCGTACGATCCTATGGCTCTTTCCTGTGTCTGTACATCGTCATAGCCAACCTTTCTGTGATGGCCGACAAGTGGTGTCGAACGCTCCGCCATCCCAAATTAAATTGGCGCGTCTGTGATCTTTAATCGCGTAGCAGAATAGGTCAAGTTTTAACCCTATGCACTCGGAATTATTTTTCAATTTCGTTGCCAATAACTCCATGCTATTTTAAATATTTTGTTTGAAATTTACTTTACAGGACACGGTTCCTCGACTGCTACTTATTTTAAAGAATTTTGTTTACCGATTATATTAAATATAGCTCTTAAATATTGTTGTAATTTATATTTTGAATTTAAGTAATTCGAATAATTACTTATTTTCTGTTTCCTGGTCAGTAAATAAAGAATCATAAGAAGAACTGATGTCACTCTAGAAAGGGATGCTATGGGTTAAGCATGATCAATGGAAGTTTAATTTAGGTTTTGTTACTTATTATTGCTATTATGTCTTTTTACGTTTAATTTTTTGGGGGTTCTTTATTGTAAATTTAGCTTTATGTATGATTAAGATTAATTAAGATTTATATGCGATGATAGTATGTAGGTGATTCTGACGAGTAATTTTCTGTATTTTTACTGAAAATTACTTTTTACTTTTTGTTATTGCTTTGCTTGATAATTGTAGAATTATATATACTTTACACTATGCTTGTTAAGTTTAGTAGTACTTATAATTAGTAGTATGTTAAGTATGTTAAGTTTAGTAGTACTTATATTTAGTAGTATTTATTAATAGTAGTACTTATAATTTCAATAATAGTAGTACCTATTAATTTATATCTACTTCATGTAAAATTAAGAGTTTTGGTTATTTAATTTTTATATATAAAAAGAAATTGGCAATAAATAAATAAAAATTTGTATGATAAAATATAAAAATCTAAATATTAAAAAAAATTCATTTATTAGTTTTATTCATTTTTTTGTTCGTTTCCACAAGTTTTGTCAATCGGTTATATTTTATCTACTTTGGTCAATTGTTTTATTTTTAATTGTTTAACAAAAGAAAAATTGTCTTGCTGTGTGTTATTACCTCTGTAGAAAATTTTGCAAATTATCATATCTTAATAATTACGTATTGCTGTAGATGCATTTTTTCTAATTAAGTAATTAAGCTCCCGTGTATTAAATATTTTTATGTAATTTATAATATTATTATTTTTGTAATAATTTTTTTTTACTATTTTATCTTAACAATTACGTATTGCTGTAGATGCATTTCTTAATAACTAATTAAATTTATTTAATTAAATATTCTTTATTCATATGCAATTGGTTAAAATTAATTTATTAATTATTGAAATTAGAATTAAGTAGGTATTAATTTTTATATTACATATTTAATACTGAATTGTTGATATTATTAGTATCTATATATTCTACATAATAATTAATAATAATATTTATTTTATTTTATTATACAATAACATTATTTATGATGACAAACAGAAGTATGTTTGAGAATTTAAAAAATATTGGCATAAAGTATTTAAATGATGTTACATTTTGACAGGGTAATTTAATTTTATAATTTTATAATATTGTTGCTTTTTTAATATAACAGTATACAATACTTTTTCCTCTAACATATTATTAGTTATGAGCCATGATATTTCTGATAATCCTCATCATATACTGTCGAAGGTATTAAAGCAGTCTTTTTATATTGGAACTCGATTCCTGAATTTTTTAATCGTTATAATTAGGATTCCATTACCGATTTTTCATAAAAATTCACGACATTTACATAATCCAGCGCTTGTGAAAAACGAAAACTGATTGAGGGGTGGATTGACCGACTTTCGCGATTCTGTTCTACAATTCCATCTATTAGTGTTCCAATTTAAGTTCAATTTCAACTTCAATACTGTAATAGAGTTTCAATTAAAAATAAAGAAGGCAAAGTGAATTCTGCCGTTCCGACATTCGTCTGTCGAATAGCAAATAGTCGATAATTAAACCAGTAATTCTATTCCATCTTTGTCTTGATAATGACACGAACATACAGAGGAATAAATTATTAATACTATGCATAAATTAAGAAAGATGTTAAGTGCTTCATTTATTAATAATATTAATAATAATTAACAGTAATTTTATAAATCAAGTATTTTAATTATGCATTTTTAAATTAATATTAATAAAATATCAATGTAATTTAGAAATTTTCATTTAAATTGTATTTACTCAAGCAGACATGAAAAATATTATAAAATATTGTAAAATATTGTAAAATAAATAAAATAAAATATAAAATAAAATAAAAATAAAATAAAATAAAATATAAAATAAAATATTGTAAAATAATTTTGAGAAGATTAATAATTGATAAAAATTGTTATATATGATTTTGTTAATTTTGATTATATTTAATTTCTATCTTTCTGAATTATGCTGTATCAAAGTGTTAATTGTTTCTGATATTAATTTATTAAATGCAAGTATGGTAATACTTTATAAATTTACTTTATATTTTATACTTTATAAATATAAAATAAAATAAAATATTGTAAAATAATTTTGAGAAGATTAAAAATTGATAGAAATTGTTACACATGATTTTGTTAATTTTGATTATATTTAATTTCTATTTTTCTGAATTATGCTGTATCAAAGTGTTAATTGTTTCTAATAATAATTTATTAAATGCAAGTATGGTATTTCCTAGTGATCTAACAGTGGAGTTGAACCATATTCTTTGTCCTACTTATTCTCTTTTACAATCTCTATTTACTTAACCCAGAAATTAATTCAGACCAAACTAAGATCCATGTATAATTCAGACTAACGTAGTTTTCATAGTTCAACCAATCACTATGGATTCAGATTCACCTTGTCTAGTTACAACAAACAAATACAGTTAAATACTTGTAATATATTTTGTTAAATCTCATATATATA
>NW_016907894.1:161205-168218 GCF_001483705.2 Eufriesea mexicana | reverse complement strand
TCCCCCCCCCCCCCCCCTGCCCAAAAAGAAAGAAACCAAGAAAGGAAAAAAAAAAGATATTCATCGAAGACAGGAGGGGGTGGCAGGGGGTGGGGAAGGTGTTAACTGGCTTCCGACAAGGATCCCGGGTAAAAGGCAGAATCAGGACATCGTGATGGTGGGTCGGGCAGAGAAAAGGGGACGTGGTTGAAACGACGTGGCGAGAAAAAGGGAAAGGGGGGGGGGGCGGCGGGGTGGTGAAAAACGGTGAAAGACGAAAGTGGAACGGCCGAGAAACGGGGAAGAAAGCGAGGGAAGGGAAACACGCGGAAACGAAAGGGGTAACTAGCATGAGAAAGGGGCAAACCGAGATCAAAAGTGGGCTTTTATCGTGGGCTAGATTGAAGGAGAAAAGTGGCCGATTGCGCGTCGGATTGAAAGACAAAAAGAAAAGCCGGCGAATGAAAGATAAAATAGCCAACGGAGGGCAAAAGGGTGGCACGGTGAAAAGGGCCGAAAGGGAAATCGAATGCGCCCCGAGCGTCAAAGGCCAGGGGTGTATACGGGACTCGAGCGAACGCACTGAATGCGCAGGGCATCGGCAGGGGTCGAGAGGGGGGCAGAAGGGGGAAAATTAAGAATGCGTTCGAGGTAAAGGAAGCAGGTAATTTGAGGAATTTTCGCGGACCAGAGAGACGTGGGTTGGGTGAAAATAGGTCGCAAAGGGGAATTAAGGGGGTATTCTTGTAATCCGGCTTTAAAAAATCGATTTTTTTTTTTCACATTTTCTCGAAGTGTATGCTTTCGAAATTGCCCGTATAAAAGGATTTGTTCGAATTCGCAAAATTAACGAAGTTATAGATGTTTGAAGTACGGCGTGCAGCCATTGTACAACGGGTAACAGAAACTTCAAACGCGTTTTTCTCGAAACCATATTTCTTTGACTGTCTGATGGCATATCTCGCGTTTTAGTTGACCGATTGACTCGAAATTTGGAAGAGATCTTCACCAGATATACCTTTATCTCGTGAACTAAGAATTTCAAAATCTGATGTTCCTTTCTATTTTTGTTTACCACCCAAAGGACGAAAAGCACGAGGAATATCGATATTTCAATTTCGAAGTACCGCTATTTTTATAATTTTCGAAATTTTGTTGTTTTGGTGGTTCATGCTATAGGCATGTTTATACTAATTAATATGCTGTTTAGTTTTTTCGTTTCAGATAACCAGATGATCCGAAATCGTGTCAGTCACTCGAACCCGTTTTTAAAAACATACTTTACGTAAGGCTATACAATTTCCACAATTTTCGCTAATTTCATTTAAAAAAATATTGGAAATGTTCTTTAAATATAAGTAAATCTGAGTGTGAAAACTGTGTACCAAAATGTATTATGGTTTCCTTAGAAAAAAATCCCAAAGAAACCGATTTTTATTCACCAGATTACATGAATACCCCCCCTTAAGACTAGAATCATCGACTTCTAATGAGTGTCTATTTATATAATACACGCAGAAAATAGTAATCAAAGGGACACCATTAAAATTGAAAAGTATGCAAGATTCACTTTGCCAAAAAAATCTACGTATCTTTAAAAATTACAAAAATAAAAAATTTTGAACGATTGATTTTGATTTGTAGTATTAAGCTAGTACATATAATCTAGTTATATATAATCTAGTTATAAACTAGATGAGATAATTTTTGTGACTTTTCAATTTTATTTCATTTATGTTCTTGTATGAGCTGAAGGTATGTACGTATAGTACAAACATACTATAGTAGTATGTACAGTATGTGGATGAATATTTTTTAACTTGTTTTCGTATGACAGAAAAGGATATTGCACATTCTATTTAAAAATATTGAAGGTCAACTTTATGCGGGGGAAAATATCGTAAATATAAAAAATCGATGTCCGTTGGGATGTTCCTCCTGGAAGAGTATAACATATTTCCTGTTTTCAGTTTTTTTAAATATTCGTTATTTAGGAGAAATTATTGGCTAGTAACAGTGTAACCTATTGGGAGTTATTTTTATTAGGTTAGGATTGTAGATAACTAGGTTTGGGTTGGCAACAGTGCAGAGTAATTAGGACGAGTTAAAAGATCGAAAGACGTAATGCTGACATCGACATAACCTCAACGTTTACATTTAGTGAACTCACAGTCGCGGGTACTAGTGTCGCCCTCTACCTCGTTTAATCCTTCACTTCAATAGAGTTTACAAATATTAGTATTTATATATTCAAATGGAATATACATTGCATAAATGTATGTAGAAAATGAAATTTCAGAGTAACAACCATAGATCCAATCCATACAATTACAAAAACCTCTGCAAATTCTGGTCCCCCATCATTAAAATTATTTGCTGTATCAGAAGAACCTTGTAATATCCTAGAATAATAACCAAAAAGTAATGAACGCAATTATAAAGTATAAGACATTTGGAACATTAGAAAATAATTGAACATACATTGCCATGAATGTACATAATACTAGTGGTCCCCAAAGATCCCCTGCAATGAAAAATATTTGTTGACAAAAATCAATTAATAATTTACATAAAATTATTTCACAAATTATAATTTATAATAATTTGTAAGATATTTTTAGTAACTCACATTCCTTTAATAAGCTTTCTTTCTCCTTGGGATACAGAACATGATAGAACTTTTTGCCCACTGCTCGAACATCCCTGAGTGATAATATAAATAGTAATAAATAATAAAAACATAAATTCACAAAAATATAATAAAATTATATTCTATATAAATATAGAATTTTATGGCATACATTTTACATATTTGTATGTAATTTTATAATTTATAATTTACAAATTTCTGAATTAATTTTTGACGTATACTAATTATACAATTATTATTATATAAATTACGTGAATGTTATAATTATTACGTAATTATATAAAACGTAAGAATATTATAATTATTATGTAATTATATATATATATCATAAGATAATATAGAAACGAAATAAGATGAGGAATAAACGCGGAAAAATCAATCAGTATGATAATAAATTGACTAAAACAACGTAGTCACCTGGATAGTCACCACGTAGACACCGGACAACGTTACAAAGGGTCTGATTAATTCATCGACTCGGTGGTTGTTACCAACGTCTGATAACGAATCCAGTTAGGGATCCTTTGTCTCGCAGGAGGCTTTACGAGCGTCTCAGACAGCGAGATTAAGCGATAAATTAACATGAATCGCGTCAAAAACGCGATCGTCTACCATAGGTTCAATTAACCAACGAGACATCCCTCCAACTAACTTAATTTTATTTCGGGAGAAGGCCATTTTACACCCCACTTCTCCTACTTTTACATCCCAGATTCTAAGTTCGCATTCACTGTTCAAATCAGTGGTGGATAGGAATATGTCACGAGTACTCTGTAAAAGCACCATTTTGAAAATATCGTCGACTTTATGGCAGAAAGACTATGAATTACTATTTTTCTGTAACGAAAAAGTCGCCGAGTGCAACGGGTTAACATCTGACAACTTTTCTGGGAGTACTATACTCCGTGCAACGAGAATTGGCAAGAAATATAAACAGAAAGGTCACGTGATCGGCGCGGTGGCTAATGGAACTTCCTACTCAGGGGCGTCTTGTAGCGGCCCCTGAGAAGGGCTCTCACATGACGCACACTGTATAGAATAACTCGTTCAAGTTGTTGAACAAAATTTTTCGCAATTGGATTACAATACTGACTCATTAAAATTTAATTTTTAAATTTAATTTTAAATTAATCTAAAAATTTTACTTTTTTTTTCGATTAGTTAACCCCCATCCCAGTTGTATTACTATCTCTGGGGAACCCTGTATAATAGATAGATAAATTAAATGTAGAAATATAGTTCTTCATACTTTAACTTGTACTTTCACTTACCTCCTTACTTACATTGCTATATAATAATATTAAAAATATTTAATTAATCGTATCACATTAATATCGAGGATGAATAATTTTGGTTTGGAAAATTAGCTTTCTCCCCAATCTGTAGGGATCTGGATATTACGTTTCGGTCCTGTTCTGATCACGTGCAGGTCACGTGTAGCTGTTTATATTTCCCGCCAATTCTCGTTGAACGGAATATAGAATCTCATACGTTGCCCTTAAAGATTAGTATGTATATAGTCTACATGCATTAGTAGTTTTGTAAATATTGGTAATTAAGTAGTCTACAAATAGCCTATATAAATGAACACCCCACAAGAACTCTATACGCATTAGTATCTGATAAGTATCTTATCGAATACTAACATATGATAAGTGCTTTACAAATATTAAAACCTCATAAGTTTTATACGTATTAGCACCTCACAAGTATTCTCTAAGTCTCATTTCATAAGCAGTATTTATAACTAGTTTTTAAGTATTAGTATCTCATACATAACCTACAAATATACCATAAGTACTCTATAAGCTCTGACATCTAACAAGTAGTCTAGAAGTGTTAATATTTTATAAATAACCTGCAAGAATTACTAACCTGATAATAATGTGTAAGCACTGGTATCTCACGTATTTTACAAGTATTAGCACCGAAAAGGTAATGTACATATAAGTATTACAATAGTATCTGACAATTAGTCTACAAGCTGATAAACAAACAATCTTCAAGTATCAGTATCTTACAAGTCACCTATAAGTATTAGCACCTCACAAATACTCTGTAAGCATTAGTATCTGACAAATAGGCGACAAGTATTATTATCTAGCAAGCAGTCTACTAGTATAAGTATCGGCATTTAACAAATAGTTATGAACATCGAATTTCACAAAGTATTGCTATCTGAGGACTATTTTATAAGTATCAGCATCCTACATCTAGGTTATGTCACTATCTTACAAATGTTCTAAAAACAAGCATTAGTCAAATATTCCATGAAATGTTATCTATAAGTACTGTGCGTTCAGCAGAAGGAAGCACAGCGTGTTTATAACCTCACATTTGACTAACACTTTGTAAGCCCAGTGACCGCTGTTGGCCGAAAATAGCGAAAATAACGAAGATCATTGGTCGCCGTTTTCATTTTCACCGTTTTTGGCAAATAAGCAGTCAGTAGCTGTGATCATGGAAGTGTCAACGGAGTTAATCAGCCGTGAACACGTAAACATGCCTTCTTTCCTCGAACGCACAGTACTAGCAACTCACAAGTAGTCGCCAATTACACTGTCCAGCAAATTTTAACTTTCTTCGATAAAAAAGATTTTTCGATAAAATGAAGTATTACGTAAAAAGTAAGAATGTTAGGAAGTTCATTGTTAAATATTAAAGCATAAAAATAATATAAATGCATATAATATATATTTTCTAATAAAACGCAAATAATATAAAAGCACGGAAATTTATGTTCTAAAAGCATAAACAAAGTTTATAAAATATTGTATTAATCGTTTGCAACAAATTAATATTGTTAATAACAAATTGTCCACGATGTAAATTTATAATAAAAGTGAAAAAATTAATAAATTATTGGCTATTACTTAAACTTAGAACGTATTTATGTTAAAATATATTTAGAATTTGCAAAAAGTTTATAAATTATTACATCTATTGTTAATAACAATTTAATATTGTTATTAACAAATTGTTCGCAACGTATATTTATAGTAGAAGTGAAAAAATTAATAAATTATTGCCTATGAGAGCGGAAAATGAATAATTAATGAAATCGGAGAAGTTCGAAAATTTTCGATTGGAGTGGGGGGCTCGGCCGATCGAAGGCTATATAAAGGGCGACGCGACGGAGCACAACTCATTTGTCAGTTCAACCTCGCGAGTGTAATATCTAAATTTTTCCGTGTGCGCGAGGGGTGGGGATCCGAAGTGAGGTTGGGGCTAGCCACCCTATTCTCACCCCACCCCATTTACTAATTGTTTTTTTATTTTCAGGTATTAATAATTTATTTTTGTTTTCAGTTGCTAATTATTTTATTTTTTTTTCAGATTTTAATAATTTTTTATTTTTTCAGATTTTTTTTGATTTCTATTTATTCTTATTTAACATTCGAATATTTCGTATAATATTCGAATGTCTCATCGTTGGGTTGTTCATATCTCATCGTAGGGTTATTTATGTCTCATCGCTGGGTTGTTTATGTTCCATAAGAGGTTGGGGTGGTCCACTTCATCCACACCCCACTTCTTAAATAATTTAATATTTCTTTTTCAGGTTTTAATTATTTTTCTCTTTCCAGATTTTCTTTTTCGGTTTCCATTTATTTCTATTTAAACATTCGAATATTTCGTATAATATTCGAATGTATCGTCGTTGTTTGTTTATGTCTCATCGTTGGGATGTATATATCTCATCGTGGGGTTGTTCATTCCATTTGATTCATCTTTGTGAATTATATATGTTTCGCATTTATTATGTTTTACTAATGTGTTACTAATCCGTTTGTTTGCAGCTTTCAGGTTATTCAAGACATCGTTGGACGACGCGGAATGCGTGCGTTTAGACCTAAGTAGTTGTAAGCAGTTATAAGATAGATCTCTAGACTAAGTATCATGTGCGCGCTATCGATACAAAGGTAAGCTACCTAACTTGGAGCGATATATACAAATTCCCCTCTCGTTTACCAAATAGAACATAATTGTTCTCGCGATAATCGTGATTTTTCCTAAGTACCGACTAGCCTACGCGACGTGCTCTCGTGTACTCGATAAGTACATGTTTCATAAGTCATCCTCACGACTCGTCTCCGACACTCATTTCCAGTCACTGTCAATCTCGTCATGCATCGGGTTCCAGGGAGACCCCCTCGGATCAGTGCGTCTTCTGACCTCGACGGGGCGGTCCGCTGCCTAAGTCGTACGCGACTTGGGCTCGGGCACATGCTGGCTGACGGACTAGTACCATCTACGGTTAGACCACAGGGATGATTAAGTTCTACCCCGTGTGGCTGGGATGCGAAGTGTCTGTCTTGGCCGGCAACCGCCCAGCAGGGCCCTCGCGTTGACACTAGAAGTTTCATTGGTTCAGGGACTATCC
>NW_016907894.1:154114-157481 GCF_001483705.2 Eufriesea mexicana | reverse complement strand
TCAGTATTATAATTCTACCTGAATCTGTTGCAAAATAAATAATTTATAATTTTTGCAAAATATTTTCTTGAATTTGTATATCCTAGTTTTAATAAATAAATAAATGATAAATAACTTTCAAGATTTAATTGCTTGGCACCAATGGGAAAAATATAATATAATTTTTAAAAATATAAGTAATTAATATATATATTTTAAAAACATAAATAAGTATATATAATAAAATATAAACAATTTAACATAAGTAATTATATAATAAGTATGACATATATTTTAATATATTGATTTTTGTACTATTATACTAATTATTAATATACTTTGTAACAAAACATTCGATAAGTTTATTTTTTCAATTATTATGTTTGGAAAATCGAATGTTTGTTCAAATAAAAAATAAAATAAATATTCAGATTTATATTTAAATTTAGATTTAGATTTATATTATAAATATTTAGATTTAGATATTAAAACATTTTTCAAATTAGTGTGATGTGTATAAATTTTCGATTTTTTAGTTAACTATAATTTTCAATTATACAATTTAATATTTTGCATGAATTACTTTCAAATTTTGTATTATTCATTAATATTCCCTTATATTACATTTCCAATATATATAAATGATTCTATTATTTTGCTTGTCACTTTAGTTAATATTTATACTTAAATACCATTTAAATCTCTTTTATATTTACAAGTATTATTTTCAAATTCATTCTCATTCGATTACCCTCAAATATGCTCATTGAATTTTTTCATACTGCTAAACGTTAATCAAGTGGCCAAACATTAATACTAAAAGCACCTATCAATTATTCATATGAATAGGGTATATTAAACTCGTCTGTATTATCCACGGTGATTTAATAATAATTAATAGTAATTATATGATTGAATAGTAATTAAAATTTATAATTAGATTTAGCAGTCACGATTTACTCATACACACCTCGATACATCTTTAAATGATAAATAAATAATCGATATACATTTCCTATCTGACATCTGGTATCTTTCCAATTTTCAAAATGCCTTTTAAATTTTTACAATAACACTATGACAACACACGTGTATAGTTAATAATGATATACAGCGAGTGATGATAAATCATTGATTACTATCCAAATTATACCTTTTCATTCGCTTTGCAAATTTCTCTGCACATTCCTATCGGAATCAAAAACGAAAAAATAATCAAATATTGTAATTTTCATTAAAATATTGTAATATATTCACTCCAATTTCAATAAACTGTGCATTACACTGTGCAATCACTAAATATGGAATGAAAATTTCGAGACAAAAAATATCGAAATCAAAATCTCTCTGTACCAAAAAGACATAAGTAAAAAATAATAATAAAAAAAAAATTATAAAATCAACAACTTCCATAAACCCATAAAACTCTTACCACTAAATTCCAAAATAAAATAAAATATAACCAACCCAAAAAAAAAGTAAAAAAATTTTAAAAAAGGGGGGGGATTCCGATCAAGACGACAAAAACTCTCCCTACCAAAAAAACATATGTAAAAAATAAAAAAAAAAATAAAAAATTGTAAAATCTACAACTTCCATAGACCCATAACACTCTATCAATGAATTTTATTAAAGATAAAAGAAAAAAATACAGGGTGTCCCAGAAAAGAGTACACATACTTTGACACACACATATTTAAGTGGATTACAGATTGCAGAAAAAATAAATTAGAAAGAATAAGGTATTAAAGTGTGTATACATCTTTTTGGGACACCCTGTATGATCAACGAAAAAAAACAGAAAATAAAAAGGATGAGAGAAGGGGATACTGAGCAAGACGATAATCCAAAAAATGTATTTTCCATTGAATCCAAGCAAAATAGAGAAACGCGAAGCCACCTTTCCCACCCATCCTATCTACCTAGTTCGACTTGCCAATTCTTCACAGTACGTAACCCAATCGCATTAAAACTCGACACCGACGAGAAAGAACGAAAGGTCAAAATGGAAACATCAACGGCAGAATTTCCAAAGTTCTTTCATCTATGAACCGTGCATCGATCGTTACATCATCTCCGTTTATATGGCCAAACGCTATCCGGGTCTACGTACTACTACGTAGCAGAAGAGAGGGATGCTGGTTCATCCCTGCGAAAATCCTGATCGAACGTCGACGTTTGATGTTTAGTTTGGCACACGAGAACCGTGCAGGCTGTTCAACATAATTAGAAGATCTCGTGCCTGAAACGCTAATAAAGGATCAGACGTTCCACAGGAGACTAAATATTGAGGATAAAGCGTTAATATCCTGAAAATTGCACCTAGGTATTTTATTCAAAGCGTGGAAGTAGAATTTTAGATGTTTGTTTTTTCAGGGAATTTTTTGAACATTTTAGTGATTCTAGTGATTTTCATTAACGGTTGCTTTCTAGTGATTTTTATTAACGGTTGGGTTCTAGTTATTTGAAATATCGTGTTTTGTTAGGTATTTAAATACATGAAATTGTAGAACTATTGTTATTGTAGTGAGTTTATGAATGTACTAGATTAGGATAATTTGTGAATATTTTTTAAATAATTCTTTTTTTTAATTTTAAATTTCTTAAATTTTGGGTTAAATCACACTGATGTGCCCGCCCCTCTGTGGAGGAAAATTTATTATAAAAGTATTCAATTAACTTTTTGCAATATTAATTTACTGGGAATATTTAACAATCATATTAAGGAAAATAAAAATATTGATTAATAATTGATAAATATTGATAAACAATATTTATTAATTTCATATGCTTTTCACTAAATTTTCAATAAATTTACTATAATATGTATAATATAGGCCAGTTTGAAACTTGAAAATGAAATTTAATAATTAAATAATGAAATTTAATAACTATTAAACTACGTCTCACATAATGTTTCATTTATGCTAAGATTTTACCTTAAGGCCAGAAGTTTCCTTTATAAAATTCTATTCTCATACGTCTCATTCTGAAAGTGTATTACACAGCATACATTGAAAGAGTGAAAAAATTAAATATTCCAACAAGTATTCTACATATTCTCAACAAAGTGGAACATAATGTATTTTACTCACTCTATTCACCTTAAGAAAATTGAATATCTCCAATCTTCAAAAAATGAAAAATGAAAAAAAGGAGAATAATATAAAAAATAGTTCACAATTCCTTACTAAAAAATAAATTTAAAACGTCGTACTCATTTTAATTACTGTTGACAATTGTATTCAATACATATATATACATATTTACCTATCAAAAATATAAAAACACCCTATATTTCCTTAAACTGATCATAAGATATTTTTCCCTATACAATTACATTGAAAAAATGAAAAATTTGTGATTTTTCCATCTAACAAAAATTAAA
>NW_016907894.1:127430-154092 GCF_001483705.2 Eufriesea mexicana | reverse complement strand
AATTACTATATCAAATATAGTACTTAGTAGTATTGTACTACTATACATAGTACTATATTTACTTAGTAGTAATATCCTATTACTATTAGTACTTAGTATCTAACAAAAATTAAATATTAAAATTAGAAATAATACCTATATAAAATAATTACTATAATTACTACAAAAAAATTAAATATTAAAATTAGAAATAATAACTATATAAAATAATTACTATAATTACTATACAAAAATAAAAAAATTACTATATCAAATATAGTACTTAGTAGTATTGTACTACTATACATAGTAATATATTTACTTAGTAGTAATATCCTATTACTATCAGTACTTAGTTTCTAACAAAAATTAAATATTAAAATTAGAAATAATAACCACATAAAATAATTACTATAATTACTATACAAAATATAGTACTTAGTAGTATTGTAGTACTATCTATAGTACTATATTTACTTAGTAGTAATATCCTATTATTACTAATATTTGGTATAGTAGTATGCTACATTTTACAAATACACTCACACGAAATGCACTATACTGTGCTATGATGTACGAGAACGTTTCACCATCGAGCAGTGAAGAAAGAGCAAAGACGTTCAGATTGCAACCGGTGTGTCGTGAGCGATCGTAATCGCAATTAATCGGCCGTCATTATATGCGGTATTAACCGGCGATAACAATGAATCTAAGTTGAGGAAAACCGTGGACGGCTTTGCAGGACGTATGCCATCGGCCGCAAGTTATTACCGCTGTCACACGAAATTACTTTATTTCCGTATTTAAATGAACCTCGCGAACGTTGGTCGCGTGTCAACCCGATACCGAATGTCCTTTTCGCCTGGCTGACTATGACTCGACCGAGACTACTGAAGCCGTAAACCTTTCCTCTTTTATTTTTTTTCTCTATCACTACCGTGGAAAATTTATATGCAGTTTCGCGACCATCGGTTCGGGACCGTGATCAGGAACGTCATTCTCACGTTTCACGGTGAGAAGCCTTGGTGTCTTTCTGCAACTTTCCTACCTTCTTCTCGATGGTTGGAATTAAATTTGGTAATGGAACTGGGCATCACGGAATTAGCATTAAGAATCGCGGAAGTGAAAATGAAAACTATAGAAGTGTAATTTAGGTGTGTAGAATATTAAGAATTATAGAATTAGAATGAAAAATTATAGAATTTGGATTCAGAATTGCGCGTAGAATTAGAAATAATTTTTGATAGTTATTATAAAATTAGAATTAAGTGTTATAAAATTGGAATTAAGAATTTAAATGAAATTCAGATTCAGAATTAAGAATTACATAATTAAAATAAAAAATTACAGAATTATAATTGAAAAATGTAAAAACGAAGTTAAGAATTAAGTATTATAAATTTAGAATTAGGATTAAGAATTATACAATTATAAAATTAGAATTGAGTGTTGTAAAATTGGAATTAAGAATTATAAAATTAGAATTAAGTGTTATAAAATTGGAAATTAAGAATTTAAATGAAATTCAGATTTAGAATTAAGAATTACATAATTAAAATAAAAAATTACAGAATTATAATTCAGAAGAGTAGAAATAAAGTTAAGAATTAACATTGGAAATTGCAAAATTATAATCAAAGCCTATATAATTAAAAATAAAAATTATACAGTTACAACTAAAAATTGTAGAATTTGAATTAAGGATTAAAAATAAAATTAAGAAGTGAAGAAGATAAAAATCTGTAATTACATTAATTAATTACACTAAATAAAATTAACGAGTATGGCAAAAAGAATTAATGAATTATTTTTGGTGGAAAATGTTTCTATTTTAAAATTGAACAGCAGTTGATCACTTGTTCCTTTTTATACTGTTGACTATTGTGAATTACACTAAAATTTAGTCCCTTCTTCTATGTATATAACATCAACACTTTGTTCTTGTTTTATGATCGTTATTTACTGCTACCATGGGTCTTTAATCTAGGTATGACATAATCATAAAAGCAGCACCCAACTGTCTATTATATGCCTCTGTAATTTTAACATGTACCAAGTAATTTCTAAGGCTCAAGCCCAATTTAGTGTTTTCTATTGTACTTGTTGCCATTAAGAAAGACACACTGCTACCATGTTATATAGAATTTCTTATATAAATTTGAATTTGAATTTTCAAAGTTCAGTATACCTTAGAACTCCATACTTCAAAGACCTAATATTAAAAGATGCTCTATAGAAAGAAAGTGATTTCCAAATTAAGAAATCAGATCAATTTTCTACATAAATGTCACCAAAATAAGATAATTATTATCCATGAATACTTTGAAAAATATTAAAGACTAAGAAACTAAATTAAATTAAATTAAGGAATGTTAAAAATATTTCATAAATCTTTTTCTGTTAAATTAAACCTAATTTCAATTATAATAATCAAAGAACTATTAAAGATAACAAATTAATTTAGCCCATTTTTCCAAAAATACTATTTAATATATAATAATAATATGATAATACATTATCAGATATGGCTATAATGATTAATTTTCTTTAAATATGATAAACTTCTAATTTCTTTTGTTAATTTATGAGAATTTTGCTATTTTATAGAAAACAGTATTTTATAAATATTAAACAAATTCTATTATTGTACATACTGGCCTAAAATAATACTAGCAGTTGGTATAACTTCGAATTTTTTTCTGAATTGATGAATAAATTGATTTTTCAAAATTATACATGTCTCCCTTGTTTAATTAATTCTACCTGTATAATTGGGAAATTCAATGGCTCTCGAACTACTTTTAGACTGAACCCATTTAAATTTCCGTTGCAAACGCAACCAACCAATTTGAACGATTTCATTCGAACAAGGCCTTGAGGCAAACGAAGGAAAAAAATTGAAAAGAGGAAAGGAAAAAAGAATTTGAAAAATCACAAAGTTTCATCTAATTAATTTATACATCATTAACTAACAAGTAAAAATTACAACGAAATTAGAAATTCCTCGTATCAAGAAAAGGAAACTGAAAAAATACAAAAAATTATAAAATTAAACATTTCCTTAAAATTATAGAATATCGCTAAATATCGAATGAAAATTTTAAGACAGAAACTAAAGAAACCAAAAACTTTTCATCTCAAGAAAAGATCAATAAAGCAAATTGAAAAGTAAAAAAATGGAAAATCAAAAACTTCCATGGATTTATGGAATATTATTAAATACTGAATGAAAAACTGAGCATAAAAAATTATTCAAATCGAGGAAATGTAAAAAATAAAAAAATTATAAAATTAAACATTTCCTTAAAATTATTGAATATCGCTAAATATCAAATGAAAATTTTGGGACAGAAACTAACGAAACCAAAAATTTTTCACCTCAAGAAAATGTCAATAAAGGAGAGTGAAAAATAAAAAAATGGAAAATCAAAAACTTCCATGGATTTATGGAATATTATTAAATATCGAGTGAAAAACTGGGCATCAAAAATTATTCGAAATTTAAAAAATGTAAAAAATTATAAAATTAAATATTTCATTAAAATTATAAAATATCATTAAATATAGAATGAAAATTTTGAGACAGAAACGAAAGAAACCAAAAACTTTTCACCTCAAGAAAATGTCAATAAAAGAGACTAAAAAATAAAAGATAGAAAATCAAAAACTTCCATGGATTTATGGAATATTATTAAATATCGAGTGAAAAACTGGGCATCAAAAATTATTCGAAATTTAAAAAATGTAAAAAATTATAAAATTAAATATTTCATTAAAATTATAAAATATCATTAAATATAGAATGAAAATTTTGAGACAGAAACGAAAGAAACCAAAAACTTTTCACCTCAAGAAAATGTCAATAAAAGAGACTGAAAAATAAAAAAATAGAAAATCAAAAACTTCCATGGATTTATGGAATATAATTAAATATCGAGTGAAAAATTGGGCATCAAAAATTATTCAAATCGAGAAAATTTAAGGGAGAAAATAAAAATTTTCGGGGAATACGAGACTCCATTTGATGAAGAGGAAAGGGAGAATTTTTTTTTAGAAAACTCGAGGAGCCAGACGAAAATACATCGATCAGCTAATTCGAGGGTGACACGGATGAAGTTTTGGATCACGGCCCAGCGGACGATGTAAAGCGAGGAAATGAATTATGAGAGCAGGAACTGAATATCAACGTTAACAGAACGCGTGAATTATTTAACGATCCTATTTACCAGGCTTAGCGCATTGAATTAAATTTATACCCCCGGTGGTATGCAAAAATGATCTGCGAGGAAGATTAATGAAACGGCCGTGACAATTTAGAGGGTTGTTCGATCGAACCCTAATCCGGCTATTCTTGCTGGCTTATTCTTTTTTCTGTCTTTCACCTTCGAGTCGAGATCCACGTGGGGCTTGCTTTGCTTTTCTGTGCTACGTTGAATTTAATTTACATTTTAATAAGCGGTATATAAGTGGTGCTTACGTGTTAGTGTCGGGGGTGATTTGGATTAGTTGCTTTTTAATTTTTACGTTGGACTTGATAGATTTTTTATTAATATTATTATCAAAATTAATTTTTTAAAGTCCATAAACTATAATAAAAATGAAGTTTGCTTCTTCCCATGTTTAAAAGGTATTTTATTGAATTTTATTGGGTAAAAGACGTACAATTTAAAATTTTCAAAAAGGAAATATTTTAAATATTTTTTATAGTTACATTATTATTATGTGTATTTTAATTTAATAAGATACTGACTGAGTAGTGTAATTCATTTTATGATTCTTGAGAGAATTGTATTTTTATCAGAAATAAAAATAGTCTGAAGCAAAATATGTGAAATGATTTTGAATTATTTTTCATAAATGAAATTTGCAGTTTTACTGGAAATTTAAAAGTTAAAAAATTTTTGTTCATTGGAATGTTGCTTGAACAATGTAATTAATTTTATAATTCTTGAAATTAGTATAGTATAGTATAGTAGTACTATAGTATATTAGTACTAGTAGCAGTATTAGTATAGTAACATTATACTATATTAGTACTAGTAGTACTATTGGTATAGCAGTGCTATAGTACATTAGTACTAGTAGCACTATTAGTACAGCATTACTACACTATATTATTATATTACTATATTAGTATAGTAGTACT
The DNA here is from genome assembly GCF_001483705.2 of Eufriesea mexicana. NCBI lineage: Eukaryota > Metazoa > Arthropoda > Insecta > Hymenoptera > Apidae > Eufriesea > Eufriesea mexicana. Next base: position 148,967 of record NW_016907894.1, on the reverse strand, counting down.
AAATAACCTGTACACAATGTGTTGTTTGAAAATTAATATTTGTTATTTAATGTTAAATTAAGGATATAGGATATTTGTATTGGATTGACATTAAGAGAATAATCTTAATATAAATATAATGTAACGCATAATTTATTGCATATATATTCTACATAAAACATGTAAGGCATATATATATATATATACAAATAAACAAAAAGAAACTAAATTTATGACACAACTCTAATAACAAAATTACTAGAAAACCATACCAGGATACGTGTTTGTACTCTTTTTAAAGAACAAAAATACACGTTTTAATCAAGAAACATGACAAGCCACGAAAACATTTAAATTACATTTTACATATTTTTTGAATTTTTATTTATTTTACAGACACGCGAAAGGTTTATTCTCGGTGAAATTCGAGACTGCGAGTGTAATTACCACTTCCATCTAACGACAGTGCTGCCGCGCCGCTCGTTTACAATTCCCGTTCGCGAAACTCAAAAATTCCGTGTGAGCAACGGAATCACGGCGGATATAAAATGTCCAAGGCTCACCGGTGAATGAAAAATAAAATCTCGACGAGGAATCGAGCCTAACAACTGCGTAGTCTCATCCCGATTTTAAAACGAAAATAAAACAAAAGAAACGAAACTATCGCATCGTCGTACGCGCGAAATGTACAAAATGGTGGAAAAACTAAAAATCTGCATCAAGATGTCCCACTCCGTTTCGCGTATCGTATATTTTTAATCCACGGTGTTTATTACAGAGATTTATTTGTAGCTGTTATTAAAATTAAAAATATCCCGAAATAAAATTTTACGGTGAGAAAGAGAATCAAAAATTTATTCGATGTCACGAAAAATCATAACCTAGATAAATAATACCACACTATTCAACTTTTAATCAAAGTCATAATTTTGATAATTTTGTATGACAAATTGTTATATTCAATTTGACAAGAAATTCATTACAGTGGATACAAAAAAATACTAACCTATTAAGAAGATTATTAACTTTAAGAACTCAAACTTTTACTGATAAGGAAAAGCTACATGCAATGGGTAGAATAAGAATTTATAAATTCATTATTTAAGTACATTAAATTTCCTGTCATTTAATAAAATTCTTATGTCACAAAAATTTAATATTAAATGCGAATATAATTGAATTCGTTGAATAATACAAACGTACAAAAATAACTATATAATATTTCTATTTATATCAGGTCTTATAAGAACGATATTATATTTTCAATTATTCCAGTTATCAACCTCTAAAGTTTGCAATTAAATGAAACGTGACTCATAAATAAATTAAGAGTTTAAAAATTAATTTCATTCACAAACCTTTCTCACGTAGAAGCAACATAACCTCCAAATAACCGAACGTAATGCGGTAACGTCACAGTTTCCTTTGAACGTCTACGAACGAGAAACACAGCGATGAAGAACGTTGAGCGACGGCACGCAGCGTTACGGCAAAAAGGACACGGGGCTTTAATGCACCGAATTAATTTAGTAGCTTGTACGGTACACCGCTACAAAGTAGCATTCTTTTTTTTCCCAAGGCCGGCTCGTCTCACGGTTTCTAATCTTTCCACTGGCTGGCCTTCTTGCGTTACCTGTGACTCCGTGGTAAGAGATACAATTTATTCGCGCGAGCGACGTCTACAGGAGTTGGCCTTTCCTGTTCGTAATAAGGCATAATTCACTCGCGCCGCTCGCTAACTCGTCGTAGCACGCGGATACACCGTTCTGCGGCCAACTCCGTCGCTATAAAGCGACCACGCGTTTTCTCAAGAAACTTCACCTTTGAAACGGAACGCCACACCGCGGCAACTCAAAGCTTTAGCACGGTTGAAGTTGGCTTGCACGTGTTTTCGGTGTAACTGATATAGCGTGTTGTGAAATTTGTCAGAGCTGAAATTTACGAGCCTTGAGGGTCGAAACATGTCGTCAATATAGTATTACTTGCTTGATTACCCACTTATCTATCCTAGTGTGGAATACTGTACGATGAATCTAAATATTATTTTGCTGTATTTCATTTCCCTTCTAAAGTATTTATGACAGGGTGAGTCACAGACATATGGTACTAACCAACTCATGAAAATTTTCCTTTAATGTTAAGTTATGTATGGTGAAAGCAAGAAAGCAGTTTAAATACATTTCAAAGTCGAAAGTATTTATTAGTACAAGATAAGTTAATTTACTCGAATTTTTTAAAATATAATTTTGTTATTTTATAAATAATTGTATTTACAGAAAACATAGCTTTGTACCGTTAGGTATTAATATATTAGTTTCATTGACCTATGTTATATATTGTAATTATTTTAATTTACACTGAGAAGACGTAATTACAGAAATGGTTATTAAATTGATTAAAAATTTTTTAGAGACATGTATATGTCTAACTATAGAGATAAGCAAAAATAAAAGGGGTGGGGTTTGGGGAGGTATTGTTAATTAGTAATCACAAAATAGTTATGAATAAATTAAATATGTAAATTATTGGTTATAATTTTTAAATTTTCAATGTGTTCACTTACAAGGACTGTTTCATGCGATTCGTTGCATAAATTATTGACCATGTTTATAAAGGTTATGTACTTACATTTTTTCAATTGCTTCAATTCAACAATATTTTGAATTACTTTCTTATCGAAGGTTAATACTTCTTACATATTAAATTACGTTGTATTTCAATTATTCAATTATTAATATTGTTACGTTACACAAATTATTATAATTTGATATGTTATCGATTAATACCTTATTCTTGATTCAATATCTTATATGTAAAATAACGTCATTAAAAATTGTATAATTTTCAAGATTTTGACAATTACTAACATCGAAGTTATGTATTAGTAAAAAATACGTACATGTATATATTACACCATACAAAAACTTGCTTATATCACACTTTTTGATATGTATGCGTTACGACTTCCAAACTCACAATATGGCGGTGACCTTTTCCCATGACTAATACACTTCCAATACTCAAATTAAGAAGCAACTTTTATCTAAACTGTAGTATCAAATTATCTCTTTAATTTTATGTACACGTCCAGTGAATATCATCTAAACCATGATATTTCATTTCTAATTTACAACGTAAATAATACTGTTCAATTAAAAATACTTTCATTATTTCATAAGAAATAAAATTTTTAATTTTCGTTCTTACTTGAAGTTAAATGAAAAATTACCTACGTACGTACTTTGAAAATATATTTTGAATACGAACATAACCTCGAAATATTTCTGACACAGACTTAATATTTTGATGCAGTATATACAATTTTTTGTGGATCACTGTGTTACTCCACTGAACTTTGGTTCCAATTTACAGCCTTTACTAATAAAATCTTTCCAAAGTGACTATTTACAGTTACAAATCAACACGTTTCCTAACGTCCAATCGTGTCGTGGACACTGTTTTCATTCACTAAAATCACTCGGTACCATAAAATCTCAACTTTTATTTAAAGTACCCCATAAGAACAGGACACTACAGAATTTCTCAGATTACCTACAACCAATATAACTTATTGAAGAACCACAGTTTCCGATGCGTGGGTCTTCGTGAACACCGTAACAGAAATCTACTACGCACGTTGCTCGCTAGCGTGCAATGCGTTCGCGGCGCCATGACACATAGGTGTCGCGCTGGAAATTCAATCGTGGGAGATCGTAGGGGAAACCTTTCCTCGACTTATCGCAGTAGTAAAGGAATTCGACGCGGTTATCGGTTTGAACAGACCGCGGAGCGGATTTGGAGCGGATTGAGAGTGAATATGGTACGAATGTTACCAGCTTTTCCGACTTTTCTTTCGGCCTATCCGACGCTGTCATCGAGCGCTCTGTGATCGAAATTTAACTTCTGTCCGGACACAGAGAGGTATTTATTGCACGGAATAACAGGGCGCACCGATGCAAGCTGCACTTTTCACGCTAACCTCCGCGGATGCACGACTCAGCGCCGCTGCAAAGCGGATTATTTATGGCGCGTCTCTTTGCCTACGCCAGGGAAACGCTTGTTTTGTACCTTTTTGTCCCCCTTCCTTTCCTCGAAATTAATACGCGCTGGAAATTATGCCGATACGATCATCGTACACTTGCTCGTGGATCGAAAAATTATACTTGCAGTTTAAATTAATACCGTTTCTCCGGTAGGAAAAATTTTTTCCCGGCTACAGTGGTTGATTCAGGGGGAGGGGGTAACGTTGATTGTTGGCGCGCGAAATTTAAAACGATTGTGGGTGTATGCTATAGGTTTATTGAATAAGCCTGCTAGGATTGTAGGATTTTGGTGCTGAATTGTTGCGTTTCGTACTTGGTGTGCATGCAGATTATATTTTTATACTTTTAGAGGAATTGTACGTGTTTGTCGACCGCTCTGGTTTTGTTTATCAATTTCTCTGTGAATATCGAGAAGCAGATTTTTAATTTGAATAATTCCTATATAAATACTGGTATAATAATAATTACAATAAAAATACTGATTTAATCGAAGAAATTGATTTTTTTTAATATTTCTAAACTTGTGTAAGGATAAAGCAAGGGAAAATATTGTTGCATATAGTAGTGTTAATTACAGTGACGATTGAATACAATATTTATAGTAATGAACAATATTACCACTATAGATTTTCAAGTGTCTAATTTTCTATTATTTTGTGATTTTCTAATTTGTTTCCTAAAAATAAAAATAAATTGGAATTAAAAATAATTTTTATTTTTCTTCTTTAAAACATCTGTAAATAAATTCAAATATTTTCTATATACATATTTAAGGTGTTCTATGATATTGTTAAGATAAAAGTAAATTATTTAATCTTTCTGTCGCTTCCTTACATATTTCTTGACAATAACTTTTTATTACTAATTCTATTAATATTTTGTTTTTATGTGCAATAAATACATCATATATTTCATGAAAAAAGCCCAACTATAAAGTTTCCAAATATTGAAATCTATTTCTGAAAAACGTTGCAGTTACGTGTTGATACGTTCTAAACCATATTAAAAGAATAACTTTCCAATTCACGTAACGTTAAATTAATTTACATATTTGCATAGATATCTTTCTAATAGTACTTCGAAAAAATACCTTAATTAAGGAAAATTAAATTGTCATTGGTCACGTATCAACAAACCCATAAGTCCTGAAAAAATGTCCAAATTGTATAATGAAAAAATTTTTTAAAATTCATTTACACCGAATTTTGCATTACTAAGAAAGAAACAAGTGCACACTTTGTATATAAAATACAATCACTTTTAGATTTATAAACAAATATTACACAAATGTATATAATAACCTGCAAAACTATTTTTCACACACGTATTTTACAAAAATTTGGAGAAATGACTCAAAATGGATAAAATGTTGAGAAAAATCGAGGTATTGTACATTTACAATAACTATACTCACTCTAATAGCAGTCTATTAACTTCTCCATCATCACACGTAATGTCACTATTGGCTAAAATGATGACAAAGATCAATAACGTATCATATCGAACATATATATAAATATAAATTAATTCTTTTAACTATAAATGAATTTTAAACTGTTACCTTATCTATATGAGATCGTATTTAAACTCATTTTTTAATCAGAAGAACTTTATTAAATTAGAGGTAGTGATGTACAAGAATCAAGGAAATTATTCCAATAATAATAGATGGCATTTCGACTTCAAGCCTTTGCCAATGCTGCGAAGACTGTCGATTTCACACGATATGATCCGAAGACCGAATGTTCGATTTTACTCAGACTCGATATGATCCGATATTGTTGATCTTTGTCTCCGTTTCGACCAATAGGGTCATCGCGTGAGCTGGTAGGGAAGCCAGTGAACTAGCTGGAGTGGGGATGCAAACACTTGCCTAACCTTTGTCTCGCGGACGGTTGGAACGTGGAATTTATTTAATTGTTAAACTAATAAATAAAGTGTGACATGATCGAAATAAATACACATAAAAGTAAACATATAATCACGTTTCTATCTCAGTGAAAATTACTATTAATTTATGGCTTTTAGTGATTAATATTAGTTTTTAGTTTTTAGCTATTATAAACATGGAAAGTCTGAAAACAGCCATTTTAACCCATTTGCTAGTGCTGTGTTAACATCGTGCAGAAGCAATCTGGTACTTATGAAAGAGTATCAGTGGTTCAATCGTGCTGAGCCACTGAATTATGTTCGTTTTCATCCTGGGAATTTATGTATGTATATTACGTTTATAAAATATTCTTCCACCGTTGCGGATCCGGATTGAAATATTTCATCGTTGATCATCAATATTTATAACGACGTTATCGCAGGTAAATAGCGGTGTCGCGATGCTTTTACATCAGATTAAACAGCCCTTTCGCTTGAAAACAAACAACCGCGATGAAAAATATTTATTTCATGCTGAATTTTAAATGTGTTCGTATCGTTTCGTTCTTCCAGACGACTTCCAAGACGTTCGGAAGGGAACTCGATAAATATTCGCGAAATTCATATTTTTGCTATTTTTGGGCATGTTTCAATTGGCGGTTGAAAGCGTGACAAACGTAACGTTATTTAGGTGTAAATTAAATTTTGTTACGTGATATTTTTGCTTTGTCGCCGTTTCCTGGAAGCCACGGTCTTCGATTGTGTGCAACGTGTTAAAAACGAGATGTTACTGTTATTGTTTCAATATAGGTGAATTATTTTTATTCAATAAACGCTGCATTGAGAACATATAAAAATGTGACGTTTCTTTTTGATGAATGCAATGGTTTATTAAGATGGATTACCATTTTGCGTTATTTGTAAGTAACATGTAACGATATTCCCATTATTTATGGCTCACATTGTAAGTTTATGATACAGTATACAAATTTCTTTAATTTTGTAATTTAAATAAGATCATTTTGTTGCGTCATTATTTTAAGTAAATAATATTTAATGATATCTTCACTATTTATGGATCAATTTGGAAATTTATATCATATTTATGAAATAATTTGTAAGTTAATGCTATTATAATAGCATATACAAATTTCATTAATTTCACATTCCAAATAATCACAAACTAAGAAGGTTCACTAACACATTTGATCATTTTTATTCACTGATCGTGAGTTTTATAATATACAAATATTTTGATAAATATTTTTTCCAGGTACTGGAATATTTATAAAATTATTTATAAAATTAAATATTTATAAACATTGTAAATTTTCTTGATTTTGTATTCACTTTGTAATTACTTTTGTATTACTTAACTTAATTTAATTCAAATTAAAGAAGAATAAAATATTATTTTGTTCATTTTAGAAAAATTAACAAGACAAAGAATATTGAACACTGGTCCAGTGTTACTCAGCAAGAAGAAGGAAGATTTATTATTTGAAAATTTAATTTTTAAATATAATATGTATTAATATTATGCTTTGTTAGGACATATTAAAATTTGTACCTACACACTTTTCCACATTTTATAAAATAATATTGTATTCATCAAGACATATTTAACAAAAGCCTGTGACTTATATATTTATAATTTCCCAAATTTTATAATATAATATTTTGATATTGTAATTGTTAAAGCACATTAAATTTTAAGAATAGCCTATGACTATATAATTCTTAATATTTTTTAATACATGGGTATGACAGTAGAATTTTGCAAAACATTTTGAGTTCCTTTCGACGAATGTTTTATTATGTGATGCTATAAATCGATACTAATTTTTCAAATGGAAATTTCTGTGCAGCACATCGTTGTATACGAGTACAAAGTTAACGGGTTTCTATAAAATTGTAACCGAGAGCACGACTGTAATATTTCACTTATTTTATTTTCTCTGTTGACAGGTTCCACTTTTCACGTTATAGATATTTCATAACTACGATTTTATTTATAAGCTTTAATAAACATGACATCGAGCTTTGATTTAACATAAATCGTTTTTAACGATGTTTAAATAAATTAATAAGCAAATTTTATTTTTTCAAATAAAAAATCAAATATTTTACTGGATCAGATACTTGCCAAAAAATGAAAAATTACTTTTCTTCTTTTCACTACATTATTATATTTTTCAGTTCTATGCAATGTATTTAAATTTAACAAATATTTGAAAATTAAATTTCTATGAAAAGATAAAGAAACACAGTCTTTTATCTCAGTGTCAATTTTAAAAGAGAAATTTAAAATTTTAAGAGAGAAATTTAATATTTTAATAAATTTCCAACATCCTGAAATTAAAGGAAACAGCTTTTTATTCAAAATGGCATAGTAAATTTAAGAAAAAATGTATGCAAAAGTATTAATAAAATGTTATACACGTTTTTACGAATCCAATGAATGAATTATGATAGAGATTAATCAAGAATTAGTTTAAAAAAGAGCAATATTTTTTTCATGGTTTGCTCAATTTATTAAAAATTATTTGACGGAGGTCAGGAGGTCAAGAACGGACAATCTTCTGTGGATCATCATGATATTTTAGGAGACTTGGAAGACACTTGTAGGATAAAACCTTGATCAAACTCCCACGTCTGTGACGAGTTTATTCGCGATTGACCGAATTCCCCGTCACTTCTCTTGTTCCTGACCCCGAAGAAAAACTGCGATGTCCAATATCGAATGTCACACATGGAACGTGCAAAGGCATTCGCGATTTTTGACATTTTTGTCTTTATGAACAAGGAGAATCATTCGATTAGGAATATTGATATTTTATATTATAATATTAGGCTATCATAGGTGAATCTATAATAATAATTTCAATAACACCTTGTAAAAAATTATAAAATAGAAAATAATGCAATGTTTGGCAAAAATTTACAATACCTTTCTTATAACGTTTGACCTCGTGTACTTAAAAGGTTATTGAATTAAATTAACAAAAAATAAAAATTTGTTTAGTGACAATTGATTTGTTTAGTGGAAATTTGATTGGTGGATGAATTTGTTTAGTGACAAAATTTGGACAAAAATTCCATTACTAATGACATAATATTTTAATTAATTCAAAAAGATACCAGTGCATAACAAAGGAATACAAAATGTTATATTAAAAAATAAAGAAAATTTAAAAATTAAGAAAAATAAGAAATAAAGAAAATTAAAAATCTTAAAATATATTATATTTGTCTTTATTTTGTATTAATGTTTAATAAACCAAAAAGAGATATTAAGAAAAATAAAAATAAAGAAAATAAAAAATTTTTAAGTATATTATATTTGTCTTTATTTTGTATTAGTGTTTAATAAATTAAAAAGAGACATAAATTAGATGCGAATAATAAATTATAAATAAATTATATATTAGTTATAAAGGATGTAAATTATAAATTGGTCAGAGAGTTATCATAAAATAATTGTTTAATAAATATTGGTAATACTTTCGTGTGAATTATTTTTTGAAATAACAGAAGTGTAAGTAAATACTTGGTATTATTAGAGATCCATTTACGAATAGATCAATTTGCTCCTTGCCGCGTTATCTTTCAAAACGAGTCGGTATATTTATGTTAGAGCAAATTACTAGCAGTTTCATGTAATAGGGACTTTTACGGCGTTGCGTTGAGAACGGAGACGAATGGTTGATTTCCATGGCTTCCGGGGTTAACCTTCCTTGCCCGATCTCAAAAGGAACGAGTTTTCATTTCTCGATGTAATTTCGCGATACCGTGGTGCACCAGCCCGAAAAAGACACGGAATTTAATGAACGACACCGTGGAAAGTGTTTTCGATTTAAATTGGAAATTTGTTGCCGAGGCGTATAACCTACGCCACCTAGCGACAGGTAAAATAACCTCAAACGAAGCAAATTGCAATTCAAGATATATTCTTAACAGAACGAAACGTGATTTTAATTAGTTTCACTGCGAATAATAAAGTACTTTGGCAAGTTATATAATGAAGTACTTTGTAATTTTTTAAATAATATTATTTTAGTATATTTATTTATTATATAACAGACAAGAAATTTTAAATATTTCAATAAATGCTTGATGGGAACGCGTATAAGGAAATCAGAAATAGCTTATTTAGCGATTGCGCAATCGAGCCCCCTCACCTCAATAAGGTATAAGCACTTGAGGGGAACACGGTGGTTCAATCACAGAATCAAAAATCGCACTATTTCACTGAGTAGCGTTCCAGTCGTGTCGGTTCGCAGCAGCAACCCGGGGCATTATCGGTTAACACAGGCGCCGCACGTCGAACGCGTTAACACCGGCTATTATTTTGTAATCCAATCTTCAAAATCAATTTCACACGCAATATTCTATTTCATAAATTGAAATAGATAATACAAGTGCAATGACGAGTACAATTCTCTATCTTCTGAGATACTAAAATATACGTTTCTTAACACATTGTTGATCGGTGACGAGTTAACTCGCCATCACTCAACAACGTTTGGGGCAGGAAAGGACGAGTTAACTCGTCACCGATCAACAATGTGTTAAGAAACGTATATTTTAGTATCTCAGAAGATAGAGAATATACCGAAATTCGCAAATAATTACGTTGTTTCTTAACACGTTGAATGCCATAGGGGTGACGGACACGCCCAGATTGATAGAAATATATATAATTTAAACAAATGTCAATATTTAGAAATTTGTATTATTACCATCGTTAATTCAATGGTGACCCCCGTCGCAATTAACATGTCAAACATGGTTATACAGTGTAACTTATCTATTGCAGATAATATTTCAACATTATATGTATCGCACAATAGAAAATTCATCGTGGCGCCACTGGCAATCCCTGTAAAACTAGCGTGGCATTCAACGTGTTAACTTTCGTCAGTAAGTGTACATACAGTTCTGTACAAAAGTATGGGCACCCATAAAATGTTCAATAAATACATTTTTGTTATTGTTTCGTGAATCAATCTATTTATATTATTGCTTCGACTATGTAATACAACTAGAATAGATAATAAATGAATATGTCAAAAAATTTTTCCTTCAAATCAATTTGTTTAGTAGTTATAAGCACTTGTACCATGCTTTGCCAATAATTTTGTCCGGCACTGTACATGTAATTTCCAAGTTACATCGTATTATACGGTTTATTTAAATCAATGCTTATCCAAATATCTTATTCACTTTACTTTGCTTTTACTCTTGTCTACTTTCTAGGTTATGTACACCCGTAAATGCCTCCTGTCAAAAGCCACGAATCGCAAATTCACAGAACCGATATGATCCAAGGGAAACTTCCCCTACGTTCAAAGCGTGCTATCACGTTTGATAACACGTCTCTATTTTCGTTACGAATTTGGTACAAATTGCTCGACTGAACGGTCATCCACACACGAACGGAGGAAATGGCGCAGAAAGGAAAGTATTGGAAGATTCCAAAGCAATTTTCTCCCGCCTATTATACGCATTCCATGTTCGTTCATCGAGGCGTCACACGTCCCCGGCAACGATCGATGGAATCTTCGCGCTGGGTCCCCCCTTCTTTTTTTCTTCAGAAACAAATGGTCAATTTTATCGCGAACTTTTATCTCCGCGTGATATATACCGGGCCCGTTCCTATTTCTCTGTTCCCCCCAACCTCTCTCGCCGATATCCCCGCTTCAATCTCGTGCCTCGGATATCGGAATAGGTTTACATAGGACCTGCGATATAAGGTCCATTACGGCGTCCCGAATGGAAACATCAACAGGGCTATTTATAAGGTTTTGTTCAGCGTCAAATGGAGGGGGCGCGTCAGGCGTTCTTGGATACCTTCAGGACCTTCCTCTGCGTTGGCAGGCCTTAGCGACGTGCGAATTCTTTCCAATCAATTTTGAATCAACTTTTTTCCTGTCGATATTACAAATATGTAGGATGTTTTATTTTTAACTTGGTAGTTCTGATTTGATATTGATTTGTACAGTGCACAAGTATTCTTTTTAGCGGGAAATCAGTTTTGGTGGGCGAAATAAATTTTTGGAATTTATGAGGCAAGAAATATTTCAACGGACAAATTATCCAGTTTTTGTTTTGTAAAAGAAGTTATGTTAGGTGTATAATTTTTGAATATAAGTTTTTGTGTTATTTTAGACATAATATAGGTTATATTTACATAATATAGGTTATATACACAAAGTAAAATTCCCAGGATGAATTTTTAATTTTCTTCTTTCATTTTAGACTTGGAATTGGTAAACATAGTGATCAAATAATTTTTATGATTTATTATTAGTAGACAATGCATATATATTGACTAATAATAATTAATAACTCAATGTCATCGCACTGTCTATTTTTCTATTTTTCTAAACAAAATTAAAGACATTTTTCCCACGTTTGATGCAGAATTTTGATATTTTAGAATCTAGTGTAATATTTTATACACAAGGAAGCGTAGAAAGAATTGAACATGTATCAAAGCACTCATATCACCATATTCAATTTCAGCAAAAATTGTGTAAATTTAAAATCTAATAACAAAGTACTGTTATTATTTATAGAATTATTTTTTACACTTAATATTTTCTGAAATTCTTCATTGAAAATGATTCTAATACATCTTATTTATTTCAATGAACATTCAAAATATATTACTTTCAATTAGTATTTGCAATTTCAATATTTGTTGTAGTTCCTGATAAAAATATACATATGAAAACTTACTCTGTTCATTGTTTCTATGTTTTAATTAATATTAACACTTTCGAATTTTTATCCCCATAATACTTTCGATAATTTACCTATATATATACATATATTATATAAAAAATTGTATATACCTCGTTATCACATTTTTCTGATATGTATTCGTTTGATGCTTATATCCTAGATTTTGTACAAACTAAATATACGCGGTGTAATAAAGTAAAAGGTACTCGAAACAATGAAATTTGTCGATTAATTAAAAAATTTTAATTTACCACGCGATTTCGTGTCCGGTTTGCAGCTTTTAATAAAATTAAGATTTTTCGTGCTCTCAATGGCGTTACTGGGGTTGCCTTTCGATCTTTGCAATTAACGAATTGATTGGGTACAATGTAAACGTCGTTTTGCAAGTTCAAGTAACCATCGAATCGATTAAAATTTCATTTTGCCCCAGTTTACGGCTGAAATAATAAAAAAAAAAAATCCCAAGCTCTAAGCCACAAGCGATTGTAGTCGATCGTTGAAAATTCTCGACTGGAATTTCCCTATAAAACTCTTTAAAATTTTCAAAACCAATGATGCACTTTTAAAATTATATTACATACAAAATTTTTACTCTACGTACACTATTTATTTATTCCCCATTTGCTCTTCTTTAAGCGAAAAGATTGCAAAAAATATTTAATTTGAATATTAATAAGCTTACTAATTACTTCCTTAAGTCCCCTAAACGATGATATGTATAATTTGACATTCACTCATTTTGACGACATATTTTATTACATCGTACTGTAATAAAACGAAAACGGTTGTATCGTAGTGCAACCATAAATCAGTATTAAATGAAATTTTACGACACCCACAATGCCGTTATAATAACGCGTATAAAAAACTGCAGTATTAACCGTCCTCCAAATTTCAGTTCATCCACTTCACCTCCAGAACACGAAAGAGTGAACGCAATTCGTTAAACGATCCCCTTCCCACCCCTAATCCATTCGACGAGTCGTGCACCCGTAGGAAAAGAAAAGCGCCATATGTACCGTTCTCTTCTGTTGCATAAAACGAATTTCATTGATTAACCGGTAGAGCGGAGCAACGAAACCCAAGATCACAGAGCCCTCTATCCTGATCTCTCTAAAGTCCCATTACCTCTACACACAGACGGGTGGCTCTCCTCCTGTACACAATAAGCTTAACGACTCGATATAACAACTTCCAATGTGGATTATAAAAATATTAAATCTTCTGTAATACCAACTAGTTAACCCTATATGATATGTAAACTCACGGACCAATGTGATCCATGCAACGGGGTCCGCGGAACTGGTCGCCCCACCACTGACAGGCTAAGCCTACCCCCACCACTGACATGTTAAGCCTACCCCCACCCCTCTTACCCGAGAGCGAGCGTTCCACAGGACCCGCGCCTCTACTTTATTTTGGCCGGCGTTACTTTCTGTGAACAGTATCTGTCCGTCCGTCCGTTCGTCCGTCTGTCTCCACTGTCCGTAGTATACCTGGTGCACGCGCTAGTGCGCGAGTTCCCCCTCCCTATCTGTGTACGTAGCGAGATGTAAGTGTAGGTTGGGATGTTCGGTAGAACAAGACGTGCGGTCTTGCGCGCAGCCACGCGGAGGAACGGGTAACAGCATCGATGGATCATTCTGCTCTCTTACACGGGGAGATCGATCGACCTAAATACCCCGCAGCCGTACAATGTGCTCGAATTTCGTTCGTTCGCCACGAGAATCGACGGACAGACATCCGGCCCTCTGAGTAACGACCCAGCCGGAATCTACTCTCCCACGCTTGGTCTGCGATAGGCGCTCCTCTGGGATACACGTGGCCGTGACTGATATCGGCCATCGGCTTCCCCCACTCCCCAGCCTTCCGCGCTAACCTAACCTCCCGATATTTCTACGACGATTTTCGCTGCTTTCGCCTGTCCGATCGATTCCCCACGCGCTCGCTAATTTTCTTCGCTCGCCTCGATCATCTCGTTACCCACTCTCGCGCCAACGTTTAATCAATTCTGCGCCTGCTGATCATCACGCCTGTCGAGCTAATCGCCCGCCTATCGGATCGCGCGTTGGTAAGGTTGGTACGAGTGACTCTTGGCTACCCATGGGTCTCTCTGGCGAATTTAGAGGTTGTGTTAACCCGTTTGATACTTACGGTTTTGGACACGACTATTTTCACATATTATGACTTTTATATACATGCTTAATTTTTTTTAATGAATAATAATATTATTCTTTGTATTGGCGAATACAAATACGTGATCCAAGTTAAGAATTTTGCACGTTGGTCTGTGTTTTATCACGCAGGAATACTTTCTAAGGTTATTCCGCGTATGTTGTTTTTAATCGATTTTTGCTATTTTTGATTATATGTCTTAAATTTTAATTGGCAGATAATAATTTTTTTGTATGTAAAACAAAATACGCTTTGGAATAAGATATGAAGTCAAGTGCAAGGTTATGTTCATTTTTAGAAAACAATTTTAGATGATACTTTTAATGCTTTAGAAAAATCGTATTTTTTCAGGTATTCCTAAATACCAGAAAAATATACCATAAAAAATGTACCATAATGTGCACTCTGTAGAAATGAATATGAAAGTACTAGTTCAATCTATGTTATATGTTTCATATGATGTATGGTACTGTGTGCGTTAAGTATAATTGTGGTGTTTTTAGGTATTTTTGAATGAACGAGTTTGTTCCATGTTTCAGTTTAAATTATAGGTATTCCTGTATCCATGAAGTAACAGATATTATCAGAAACATATAACATAGTTACCAGTTGATTTCTTCCCTGAGATTGGCTCAATTTTACATTGTTGAAGCTTTGGTCATTGATAAATGTGAGATTACTCGTATTCGCATTCCAGTCTCTCTTTCTCTCTCTCAAATAATTTTTCCTCTCTCTTACCATCTCTTTTAATCCCAATTTTTTAAAAATTAACGCCACCGAGTTAATTTTACTTAAAACTCATAAAATTCACTTTTCATACAAACTTCATTTTTCTTTTGCAGAAATTAACTCTCTCATGTTAATTTGCTTATTAATAATAAAATTTTCGTTAATATTAATCTATACCAATTTTCTTTCATACCAATTTCATAGAAATTAATTCCACGGTGGTAATTTACTAAAAAAATATTTTTTCAGCCATTTTGGCAGAGATTAACTTTTTCCACGCCAATTTAATTTAATATTTATTCCCCTCCTATCATAAAAACAAAAAAATTCATTTCTTTGACTGATAAAAGCCAACGAGACCTTCGTTAGAACCCTGGCCATCGATCAGTTACCACGAAATTTTGATCTCCGTCGTGTAATAGCAAAGTTCAAGGTAGCCGTTAGGAAGAACAAATGGCACGTTAACAGCTGCACCCTTCGAGAGGGAAACTTTTTTTCGAGGCATCGATCGTGGGCAGAAATCGGTCCCGTTGGCGTTGCACCCGGCGGCAACTCGAAGCAATTAGCACGCAAGGACGAGCGACTGAAACGCGAACACGAGAGGGGACTCAGGATCTCCGATAGTAATGAAGAGTCCTGGCCGGGGCACATATCCATTAAATTGCATGCACTCGATTTAATGGCTCGACTCATTGCCACGGCCTCTTCAACGTCCACTCGAGTTCGAGCGTCCTGTTCGAAGAGGCAGCAGAATTGTTGCACCTTTTCAAGAAACCATATCACCTCCCTCTCATCACCTACCAGAGAGACCCATTCCACCTCTTGGCCCTTTCAACGAATCTTTAATTGCACACTAAAACCTAAAGAATTCTATGGAGACCCAGAGATAGTTACTGTAAATTTTATAAATTGAGAATAGTTCCAATTATGAGACCAAGTTTCTGAGTCTAATTTTGTGTTTTCCTTCCAGGTCTCCAATCTTTGTGTTAGTCACATGATCAGTCAGAAGTGGATTCTATGGAGACCCAGAGATAGCAACTGGATATTTTATAAACTGAGAATTGTTCCAATTATGAGACCAAGCCTCTAAGTCTACAATCCTTGCCTTAGTCACATGATCAGTCATAATCAGGATTCTATGGAGACCCAGAGATAGCAACTGGATATTTTATAAATTGAGAATTGTTCCAATTATGAGACAAAGTCTCTAGGTCTACAATCCTTGCCTTAGTCACATGATCAGTCATGATCAGGATTCTATCCAGTCTATCAGGATTCTAGACCCAGTCTTTCAACGAATTTTTAATGGCCCACTAAAACCTAAAGAATTTTGTGTTTTCCTTCCAGGTCCCCAATCCTTGCCTTAGTCACATGATCAGTCATAATCAGGATTCCATGGAGACTCAGAGTCTCTACTAACTGAAACTTTTATAAATTTCACGTATTCGAGCACATTGACGTTTGAGAGAGCCTAACGTTTTATCAGATACGTGTTACCCGTTTCAAGTATTACAGCTAATCAGTAAGATATAAAAGGTACTCATCCTGATCAGCTTTGATTCGTCCCACGATGAGAAGAGCCAGTTGTAGATGGAGTTGTTCCAGAAGGTACTCAGGAAAACAGCAGGAAGGGCGTGAACGACGATGCTACTTGCAGGTAGCATAGTTGCCAACGTGTTACATCTTGAACGAAAAGATACTGGTCTTGAGATTCGTGAATTCCTATCACGAAGATGGCCCCATCCTCATCGGCAGGACGTTCACTTGATCCGCTGTTAAATCTCGCGATGTTTCCTTTCATCAGCCACGGTGTACTTCTTAATTTACCCCGTTCGATTCCCTGGACGATGTTCAGCTAATTCCAAGGAAGAAGTTTGCCACGTAATCCCCGCGGATCGAGATTTTCGAGGTGCTCCGTAGCAATTACAAGCTTCCTTTATCGTGTCAAGCGCAGGAACCTTGCTCGCGTTCGCTTTGTTAAGAAGTTCTCCCGGACCAGCCGAGTTTGCCTCGGAACGAACCTATTCTCTCGCGCTGACCTATCAATTCTTCACCGTTCCACTCCTCGGGGTACGTCCAGAGCTGGTGGAGCCTCGAGGGACCTTCGTGATATCCATTTCAACGAAAGAACGTTACGAATCTCGCGCAAAATCTCTGTATTCGGCATAAACGGAAACCCAAACAGCTTGTTGGTGGAACGTCGTGGCCCTCTGGCGGCTGCGCGCATGAACTGCGATGAACTTCGGGGCGATCAAACCACTTCTCTACGACGGTTATTCCTCAGGCCAGCCGAGATCCTCGCCCACGAGTTCGTAGAAACGTTGGTTGTGCTCGTTGAAGAACCTCCTCAGCTTGGTCACCACTATCGGGTTGACCCGCGGATGACGTCTGCCTTTGCTCTCCTTCAGACACTTCTCAGACGTCTCGTTACGCAGGCAGTAGAAGCCTTTCGTATGGTTGAAGTAGAAATTGTGTCTGCCGATTCGTGGCTCCAGACCGAGGAAGTTCTCGATCCTGCGTAACTGAGGCACAGGGTCCTCGATTAGCTGGTCACCGTTCACTATGAGGATTTGCTCCCTGGAGAACACTTCCAGCCACCTGTGCATGTACGTGTGGTACAGGGAGATGGCCACCGGCCTGTACGACTCGTTGATGCTGCCGTCCGGTCGTATCACCAGCTCCTCGAAAGTTCGAGCAGCCTGCTGCTGTTGCTGCTGTTGCACGCTACGCGGCGTTCCGTTCGTCACCGTGGATGCTGTCGCTGCGTGAATTCGCAGCTGAGTGTAGTCTGAGATCGCTCTGGTCACTGGCTCACGGACTATCAGCAACAGCTTTACACTCGCGTTCATTGCGCGGATTCTTTCAGGTACCTGGAACAGGAGATTGAGAAACTATCGTTAGGTGGATAGTGTGAGGGGTTTGCTAAGCGAGGGCTAGGTCACGAGTCTAACTCTCGGTGGCCGATTCGATATTCTTCTCTTCGCTATGAGGTACGCTGCGTTGCTGAAAAGAAGTTATCTCGTTCGACTGCGCGGCAAGAGGGGTATTGCACTAGTACCGCCTATACTCTCGCTAGTAATACCCAATTTTCTATGACACTCCCAAAAGTACTATCTCCAAGTTCGCTAACGTGATACGTTAACATAGGCGTAAGATATCCGCGAAAGAAATGTTATCTCAGAGTTAACTTGCAATGAATTGGAAGCACTACTACGCCAGGCAATAAACGAAACGACACCGAATGATTGGAAAGGATTTTGTAAACACGTAGAAACACTGGAACACGAATATTGGACGAAAGATGGAATAATAGAAGACGCAACTGAAGACCTAGAATTGGAAATACAAAGCAGTGAGTCGGATAAGGAATCAGATGACAGTAGCTCAAAGATTTATAAAGTAAAGAAGTACAAAAGTAATAATAATTGACATCATTTATGCAAATTGATTTAAAATTTAAGATGTATTTTTTACGATAAATTAATTATGCAATTGCATCGTACTAGATAACCGTTTAAAAAAATCACACGATACAACATAAATATAAAAAATATGCGTATAGTGCATCACGTTTGCTGCATAATGCAATGAATAGTTAGTCAAGATGCTAATTAGTAATTAGTAATTGCAAATAATCACGTGTTCATCGGAAGAATCTGAAGTTAATATGCTTTTGGGATGAGTCTACGCTCTTGCATCTATTTGTTGCGTCTGTCTCACTTTGTCTCGTTGCTTCGTTCGCTTTCTTTGTCACATGGTGTTCTATGACCGGGCTAATAGGAAGGGATCAGTTCTACCAATAAGGGAAGCGTTTTACTCTACTTCTGCTATGATGTTAGAATGGTTGGGCTGGTGGGGATTCGGTCCTACAAGTTTCTCAGATGACTTCTTTTCAGCAACGCATAGTAGTTATAGTATAGTTTTGATAATAAAATACAACTTTTTCGAAATTTTTATTTCGACACCTTAACAAGGTAGAAGGTGTGAATAAAGTAAAGAAATTAATAAAGGGAAATTTCTAAGGAAATAATGTATTATATTATTGAAGAAATGATGTGATCAGTTTTATATAGTGCAAACAATTTTATTCTATTTTCCATAAAATGCAATTATCACTCCACGCTGCAATCAATGTTGCTGAATAATGAAAACAGATTAATTATTCTGATGACTAATTTGTGTAACTTTGTCAGGTTTGCCCTCGATTTACTACGTAATTCCATTGTTTCATAATAGATTACAATGTGGCTGGCTTATGGTAATCCACGAAAGATTGGTGCTAGGTTCAATCAAGATTAGATCAACTTCGTTAATTAGTAATTAATGGAAACTTCAATTTCCACACGAGAGTAATATAAAATTTATAAAGTATAAAACAAGCGAATATAAAAATCGATTTTTAGAATATTACGGTATTATAATTTTGGAATTCCATAGAATTAGAATATTAGTGTCTTTTAGAAATAAAATTTTGTAAGTACCCAGGTTTAAAAATTTCAGAATTCCACGCAAAGAAAGTTTTAGAATTCTATAGAATATAAATTTCAGAATTTATAATACTATTCGAGTTTTGAAAGCTTTTCTTATGGAGTAAAAATTTTGGAATTCTGTAAATTTTAGAATTTTAGTTTTAGAATTTTACAGAATCCAAATTTTGGAAATTTAGGATTCCACGGAATTAAATTTTTAGTTTTAAAATTTAACAGAATCAAAAATTCAGAATTTTAGAATTTCACAGAATTAAAATTTGAAAATTTTGTAGATTTTGGAATTTTAGAATTTTCCAAAATTAAATTCGCAGAATTTTAGAATTTTAGAATATCACAGAGCTGAAATTTTGGAATTTTGTAGATATTGGAATTTTAGAAATTTAGAATTTTACAGAATCAAAATTTTTGAATCTCAGAATTCCACAAAATTAAACTTCGGAATTTTACAAATTCTAGAATCCTTAATTCTCTATCTAACTTATAATTCATAATTTTGATGCATAATAAATAAATAAAAATACATTAAATACAAGTCATATTTTAATAACTGATTTAGAATAAAATTTCTTATTATCGTTTGACGAATTTATTATTAAAATAAATAAACTTGAATTATTAAAGTAAACCAAATTTTTTTGAAAATTAAATTATACATGATAATACACGCTATAGTTGGTTACCAAAAATGTGCCACTTTGCATTGTGTCAAGTTGTGTATCCTATATAATAATATCTCCTGTGGTATGTAGAATTTCACGGGTACACGCTGTTTATGTTTGGAAATTATGCATAAATGTGAGTTGCATGTTATTTAGTAGTAACGCTAAAAGCAAAAATGTGTTCGTAGTGGGCAGCATTACCCGTGATTACATTCAGTAATGTTTTTATCAGGTATTTTATAAAATGGCTATTTCAACAAAAATTACTTAATAATACAGGATTTATCCTAATTTTGAGAAATGAGTGGACATTATCATCATAGTAATTTCTTCTTGATAGAACCCTCTATTCCTACCTTATATTTTCCTTTCATAAAATACCTCTAATGAATAAGTATAAATATCTAATTTTCTAATTTTCAATTTCAAATTAATTATTTGTAGAAAATTGTTTTGCACGTGAGATACATTAACTATAAATTAATAAAGAGCAATTTGAATTAGTAGAATTGCAAAAGTAAATTTGAAATATTATACAAAGATGAATTAAAACATTTATGATTTAGTATTAATTAAAATAAGAATAATAATAATAATGATACAATTATTTCAAAGAGACATTAAAAATTATAGTGAACATTTAACAAATTGACACAGGAAACCAATAAATACAATAAATAAACAATTAATAAAAATCAATTTGCATATTTTAATTAAAATGTTGATTCTGAGTTAATTTTTTAATAAAATCTAATTCCAGGCATTACTGATATAATAATAATAATAGGATTTAATAATTATAACAATAGGATCTAAACAATTTTATTTAAATTATTTTTAATT
>NW_016907894.1:102545-126820 GCF_001483705.2 Eufriesea mexicana | reverse complement strand
TGTAATATTTAAAAGAAAATTTAAAAAGTGGAGTTAAAAATAATTTATTAAAGAAATAATTAAATATATTAATATATCAATTCTTAATTATGTAATTTGATACCTTAAAAAGCACTATAAAATTTTCAAAACCTCTGACCCTACATTCTAGTCAAGGTTTACTCAATAGCTGCCCAAACACGTCTCTTCTATCTATTGTATATATAGTCAATGGAAGAAATATAGAGGTTCTACATTGAAGTATCACGTGGCGCCCTCTGTTCGGCTTGCGAATCGAACTTCACGAATTTAACTTTTCCCCGAATTATAGGACTCTTGTTAACCTAAATAGTGCTCGTTCTTAACGCGAACGTTAGCCACCAAATTAATCTTAGGCAACCAATTTGTTTATCTGAACAATGGAATTTTTATATAAAATTTTTAATTTATAAACTATTTTATGAATATTTTCTGTAGAGTCTAAATTTTGATCAGTGTTCGGTGTGCCATCTAGATGTGTAAAACGTAACTAAGATATGGTTTCTCTGTAACCATTTAAATTCCAAATTATTTGTTGTGCAATAAGTTATACAAAAATGTTATGGTAAAAACCGATCTCTATACAAACATGATATTTCTGTTGCAAAATTGTTTTGGTGGCAGCACTGTCTTTAAGTCTCCTGAATGACAGAATTACTCTGTACTATATCACTAGATTGTATTATTATATTCTATTATTTTATTATATCATACTATCACATACTTTCTAAACTATTTCATAAATATACAATTTATTAGTGTATCATTATGTATCTTATTATATTATATGTATTATATTCCCATACTACATTCTCCAAACTATGTTTGCAAATGAACAATTCTGTTATATATTGTTATCTGTACTATTATATGTATCAAATTACTATTTTACCATATTATTTCCTTTGACCTAATTATGTTATATTAATATTACACTATTATAATGATTATATTATGTGACATTTTCCAAACTATGTTTGCAAATCAATAATTTTGTTATATATTGATATCTGTACAGCTATATATAAATATAATATTATTACTATATTACCATATTATTTCTCCTGGGCTAACTATATGTCATGTGTATTGTCATGTCATACTATTTTAATAATTATATTATTATGTGACATTCTCCACACCATTTCTGCAAATGTACAATTTTGTTATATATTGTTATCTGTACCTGTATAATATTATATTACCATATCATATCACTGGATCAACAATTTCCCCCCAACACTTACCTCTGGCGTGACGAAATAACTGGGACTCTTCTCTATGGTGATCTGGCCCCTGAACGAATAAGGCATCTTCCGTCGATACCACTCGAGGCCTTTCCCGTAATTGTCGTCACGATCGAAGAAGTGCACCTCGCCGGTGGCCTTTTGAATTTGCGGATGAAGGAAAAGCATCTCGAGAAGCGCCCTGGTGCCGCATTTGCGCACGCCTATGATGATCGCCTGAGGTAGATGTCGACTAGTGCGCGGGAAGTGCACCTTGCTGGAGAAGAGCAATGGCGGCGTGGCGCGGACTTGGGAGACGAGTTCGACGGTACGACTCTCGACGGCTGAGGCTGCGTGGAGGCTATATATCGCGCTATCGTAGAGAATGTGGAAGGTCAGAAAGAGGGAGAGTAGGACGACAGTGAGGAAGGCGGCGGCCATTTTCGGCCTGGATATGCCAACCACCAGGATGCAGTCCGATGTGTCGCCCTCGGCCGGCCTCATGGCAGAGCGGGACATCCACCTAGCGACAGAAAGTGGAAGCTTTCGTTTGAACTCTCTAACGCTATTTCTCAACGACAAGAATAGAACATACAAATATTTTTATTGGAAATTGGTAATAATAAAATAGGATTCTAATAGGAAGCGAATTATAGAATCCTATTTTATATAGAATTATAGAATCTATAAGGCGAAAATTTGTTTTAAAAATTTATAACGATGTAAAAGTATTGTCTTTCGCATATTTTTATGTTGAAGTTTAATTATGTTGAAAAGTAATAGTAATATGGGATTTCAATGGGAATTTATTTTGGAAAATTATAATCATGTATCGGTATTATTTATTTTCCCTATTTTTCTGGGGATATATGATTAGAGTATAGGTATATTTTATGCAGGTTCAAGATGTTCTGAATTAGTATAGTTTGCACAAGGAGACTTACAATATTGTGATTTTACTTAATAATAGTGTTTAATTATTAAGGATGCAGATCCTCTTTTTAATTATTTGAAGAAAATGAGAATTTAATCAATTACACGTTTCAAATGTACTTACTGGGTTTTTTAAAAAATTGAATGTATGGAACTTAACGATTGTATGTGTATGAATGCGAAGATAGGCAAATTTTAAACCTACTATTTGTCAGTTATATTATCTCAATTATTGTATATGACACCCTATATATAATAAAAGCAAAATATAAATAACAGATAATTTAATATATAATAACCGTTTAGTTATTAAATCATAAATCATCTAATATTCACAATTACAGAATAATTTTTAATCCTTTGCATTTCTAATACTCTTTTTATTAGTTTTACTTTAAACGTACTTAACTAGGTTGATATTCATTTAAATAAATTTTGTTTCCTAATTACTTTGATAATATATTTAATATTGATATACTTAATTATAATATATTTAATTAATATATTTAAGTCATACATGAAATTTGTAGAAACATCTACAAATTAAATTAATGTTAAGTCATGATCAACAAAGGAGTTAAAAGAATGCAAAATGGCGCCAGAATCAAGTATAGTGTTCATTCCTCGCTCATAGAGAGATGAGATTTTTTCTAATCAAGATCGACATCAACTATCACTTTTCTCTCAATTTTTCTGATTACAGCCACTGTAAGCTTTACCAGATTACAGCATGTCCCTTTTAATACAGTGTCACGCAACGCGACGGTTAAACAGCACGCGTTGCACATAATTTATTCTTTCCACGCGGCGCGAATTATTAACGCCAGCATACTTACCGATCATTACGCTCGTACAGATAAGCACGCATTAGCCTCGCACGCGTTCGTCAACGACTTCATCGCGCGCACGCCGTCGTCCGCCATTTCCGTTACCAAGCTGCGCGCGCACGATAAAGCCCAATGCACACGGGTGAAGCGGTATCGCTAATCTACTCCCGCGATGCCATGTTATTTGCGCAGCTTGCGTTTTTAAAGCCTCATGAGCGATGTGACAACTGTTTTAATGTGATTTGATTTCGTGTCAAGTACTTTTAAGCTTCTAGAAGTTTACAGTTTTAATAATTCTATGCGCACAAGTACACTATTATTTCGTTAATGGATAAAATTATTTTGTTGGAAGTATGAATACATACATTTTGAATTAAACGGCGTCATGAATGCGAAATTACGATAGCGTATCGTTATCACTCGTGTAAACTGGACTTAATGGTATAATCCTCGCTATTATGATCAGTGCACGTGAGTAATGGGACGTCGTTAAATTGTCATATTATTAGCACTGTGTAATTTCACGAAATTACAGGGTGTCAAATTTCAATCCGTAAATTATTCGCCAAATGGAGAAATGGTTTTAATTTTTTAAATATAAGATGACGTAATTATTTTCTCCATTCGTCGAATACTTCAAGAGTAACTTACAATTATCGATTAAAATTGGGTACCACGTATATTTGTAATAATGGAACCCATACACTGTATATAGTACTATTAGGAATATTTTTCGAATTACACAATGTTACCAATCTTACAAAATTGTAAAAATTTCGAATCCTTCGTGTGTACGGGGCTTAATGAGGCAACGGGGGAAGTATATGACGTCACTATTAAAAATACAATTTCGCGGAGTTTCGCAGTGTCCCCATTATCCCGAAATCCTAATTACTTCACATCACTCGTGTGCACCGGGCTTAATGGTATAGTGCACACGAGCACACGATAGAGTTATTATTATTATCCATTCTAACGGTACGATTTTACGTTACCGACACTGTGCAATTCGACAACTTCGTATTTCAAATAACACGTTCATGTACTCATGTGCATTGCGTCATTAGAAGCATAAACACCTCGAACGTCACCGATGTTAAATCACAGCAGCATCGAATCACTCGTGCGAACCGAGTGTAATAACGTACTACACACGAGTATCGACGTCGCTGTGCGAAGTACAAATGCATCACGTCGCGTGGAGCTACCGTCGCCTAACCTCAACTTCGTCGCGTCGCTAGTGTGCACCAGACCTAATGGCACAGTGCACACGTGCGCAAAAAGCCATTATTATTTCCCGTACTTCGACAATTTCACATTTCCAATAACACGCTCATATACTCGTGTGCACCGCATCATTAGAAGTACAAACTTCACGAATCACACAGCGTTACCAATTCTAAATTACAGAAACGTCGAATCACTCGTGTGCATCAAGTTTAATGATGCAACACACGTGAATATATAAAAGTACAGGGTGTTTAAAAAGTAACGTCCAAGATTTGGAGGGATCATAATAATTACAAAATTTTAATAAGTACAAAATTTTTAATTCTAAAAATTGGATAAAACTGTTCATTATTAATCGTTCACTGCTCACCTAAAATTTTTCAAAATTTTGTAGTGATTCGAAAAGATCCGATACTTTTATACACGAATGTTTTATGTTTTCCTCCCGCTTCGTTGCATTCTACGCCGCGTCGCGCCACCGTCGCGCAACTTAGCCACCCGTGGCGCTAGTGTGTACCGGTGCTGAGTGAGCCAGCGCGAGACACGACTTTCGCTCGGGCCTGTTCAAGTATTTACCGGCGAGCGTAATTGAAACACGATAGAATAAACGGAACCGGAGTGAGGTGTTCTCGAGTCGCGTAACTTCGAATTCATTACGTTGTCGGCCACGGATGAATAACGGCCTGTACGTACTGTATGTGTGCCCTGGAGTAACCGCTGATGGAGTTGGTCCCGGAACGTTGAATTACCGGCACGCTCGACTTTTCGACGGATTTTGGAATCGTAAAATAACGCGTTGGAAGGGAGAAGGATGAAATATAAAGGTTGAATGGAGAGTGGAAATAGGATCTTCTAGCCGGAAATTAAACTACGCTGCTGACGACTAGCGATAATTTTTTTAGCTTTGTTTAAGGACTCTAGGGATATTGTTTACTCCCTAGAGTAAATAGTTACTCTATTTACTAGAATACATGTTTGACTGTGATTCGATGCTGAATTAAAATTTCTTCTAACTTACGAGGAAGATTTTTAGTTTTGCAATTTTGATTTAAAAAATTGACGATAGGGAGAGTACACTTTATTATATATAATATTTTGAAAAAGAGAGATTTTGAGAAAATGAACTATTATATAAAAAGATTTAAAAAGTTTTGTAA
The DNA here is from genome assembly GCF_001483705.2 of Eufriesea mexicana. Taxonomy (NCBI): domain Eukaryota; kingdom Metazoa; phylum Arthropoda; class Insecta; order Hymenoptera; family Apidae; genus Eufriesea; species Eufriesea mexicana. The sequence continues at coordinate 121,429 of NW_016907894.1, read as the reverse complement.
GTTCAAGGTTTTTGGAATTTTGAACTTTTTAATTTTGGATTTAGACTCGAGCTATTTTGTGCAAATTACAGTCATGTAAGTTAGAAAATGCTATTTGCTGTATAATCAAATTTTTGTAAATTTTTTGGAAGATTAATGTCTACTCAATGGAATTTTTTGGATTATAGTTGTTACAATTATAATTTTGAAATATTTCAAATTGTAATTTTTAAATTGCTCGTTAAGTCTTGTTAAAGAATGAAAAATTTAATGTAATGTATTGCTATATGCAAATTAGATAAAATGTCAAAACTTGATAAAACCATAATTAAAAGAATAAAGCGTTTCAGATAAAATTGGGTCACTTAGATTTTTTAAAAGTTCACGATAAATGATAAGTGACTGAGCTACTTTTATCTTTAAACTATATATATGAGTACTTTATTTATATCTTCGACTGATAATAATGATATAAACTCTCTTCGATAAAGTATAATTATCGGGCATTTAATAAAAATAATGGAAAATAAGGTAAGAATAATTTATGAATAGCTATAACAATAATAACTATTTATCGATTAATAAATAAAAATAAAAATACGCATATTTTTGCTATTTAAAAATCAAACAAAAATTGTGCTTTATATTCCATTTCAATTTTTTATTCTTCAGAAATATCAAAATTTATAATAAATCTTCCATTTTTTTTGTTTCTATTTCAAATTGTTGGAAATGGAACCACAGACAAATATTTTACAGATTTTAACGTTAAAATAATGAAATCGTGGTTCAAAATATAATTAATTACACGAATTAAGGTTATGTCAATAATGTCACAACTGTGATATTGACCTTCGACTCTGATTAAAATCTGTTTTAATCAAAAGACTATGCCAACATTCGAAGACACTAATTTAAAAAATACAACAAGAATAGAAAACAAATACTTGCACAAAATATTTTGATATCACAGTTTCGAGGCACTAAAAAATTTACTTTCTTTGGTACACATATCTATTGCACATTTATCACATCAATACACGAGTATCAGTGGTACGATCGAGGAGGGGGTGATTCTACCTGAAAAAACAGATCGAAAATGAAGAATAAAATTTTTTCATTCGAAGCTTCGTTATCGAGAAAATCGACTTTGAATATTGAACGAGTACGCATGCACTTAAGTTTGGCTAAGGTGGATGGGCCATCAGTATATCAGTGTATTCGATGGATATTGAGATACCCATTTTCTCGAAAATGAAGTTTCGAATCACAAAATTTTATTCTTTTTTTTCAATTCGTTCCTGCATGTAGAATCACCCCCTTTCCAGTTGTATTATCCCTACTGAGATACCCTGTATAATATATATAATATATATACATATATAATATAATGTATAAATAATAAATATATGAATCACATATGTACATATATACTCCAATTACGATTTATATCATATAATCAACTTCACATAAACACTGCTCACTTGAGAACATTCAGCCTGTCACCCTCCAAGCCTTGACCTACCCCAGCGCAACGAATAAAGACGACATTTATTTCGTTCTCACCATGTCCCCTAAAACACCAGCAAAAGGACAAAGGCAACTGCCAACGATCCTCCAACAAAAAAAGAAAAGCTCAAACCCACCCCTGCAACTAAACCAAGTGCACTTCGTTCCAACGATTTTAACTTACAGTACAAACAATTTCCAAATTGCTTCGAACGCCTTGTTTCTCCCTTTAACGAACCCCCGGGTCGTCCGAGCGGCGCTTCGAGCCTCGTGAAAAGTCCGATAGAAGTCCTCCAGGCTGACGGATGAAAGATTAAATATCTAACGTAATTAACGCAGAGTGGGGGGTGGAAGGAGAACAGAAATCTTGGCGAGCGATCAACGAACCGACCGAATTAATAGCGGCGCGTTTGCACAAATTGCATCTCGAACACGACGGAGTTTTATCGATACTGCTCGAAACAATAAATCAAGCAGGGAAACCCGCATGCAGACCCGCGGAACGAGCGAATCTTTCCGAGGAAACGAAGTGTACACCAGATAAGAACAATCGCGTCGGAAACGCTGGCATCAGCTGCCACGATACGAATGTCTGTTAAGTAAGATTAATTAATCATCTTTGTGCGTTACTGCGACCAGAGTCGAATTGGAAAGTAGAGTAGCGCTCGGTTAGGTTCGGCTAAATTCGGCCAAGTTCGGCGTCCGAATTACGGGAGCGCGACGGTTAGGTTCTCGTGAGCGGGGTAGTTTTTTCCTTCTAGGAATCGACTCGAGCTCGAATAAAGAAAAGCAAGGAGATATAGCGAGAGGAAGCGAGATATAATACTGCCGAGCAGCGACGGTTGAAACCTGACACTTTAATGGGGTCATCGCCGTCAGAGGAATTTCATTTTTCCTAATTTTTAGGTTATCTTTGCAAAAGTGATACCAACGGACTGCGGACATTTTTCCGGTTAAAATGAGTCCAAACACGATATGAATCGGACTAATTTTAACTAGAATGATTAATTTCGTGTAGATAGGAAAACGATACATAATGGCGTAATAAAAAATTGTGGTTTATGCGATGTGTGGGGATTAATTTATTTCAATTAGAAGAATTCTAACAACCCATTATTATTTTTTGAAAGGTAAAATGGAAATTGTGAAAAGTAAAATTTTTTTTACTGCAAGTTTACTTTCTTTGTTATACACATTTTCTCTGTTTATCAGTGGCAACAGATTTCGCTAAGAGATATCGAGTGGTGGGGAAAGGGTAGGGATGATACGAGTGAATATAACCCAGATTTTGGTTAAATTTTATGACTATTGTAGAATTTCAGATCAACGAGTTGCTTCTGTTTTGATTGAGCGTTTATTTTTCACGCAGTTCGAAGCTACGTGATGTTTTCTTAGGCTATGTTAGGTTAGGTCTACCGTGTTGCTCGTGAGCAGCGTGGATGTAACGGAATTGTGCAGAGACGAGAAGTTGGATCGTGGAGGGGAGTTACACTGTAATACGATATCTTTCTTTAACACAATCATAAAAATGGGACACACAAATATCCCTTGCTTATTAAAACCGTCACGTGTATGTTTGAACAAAATTGTATAGAATCGAATGACAAACAAATCGAACGAGATATCGTTCAAAGAGTGGAACATAAAGCACTAGCGTAGACATAAAGTCAGTCTGAATTTTGGTAGTATAATTATAAATAATTGGCCATGCGAATTTTTACTATCGGTACAAGGTGACGTAATAACGTAAATAGTCATAGAACCGAATGTACACAGTGTATGAAAATTGAAGGCATATCGGGTAACTGCTTTGTCAATATTTTTCCGGTATAATGAGGTATTTCAAAATCGATACATGTATCGAGCAAACCTCTTGTCACCGGAGAAATAACAGAGAGGTTACTCGATGTTTACTCGTCGCACACTGAATTTTACTTATACGCGGCCATAATACGTATCAGTCTCTGTTAGCTACCGCGACGCGGCGCTACTGATAGCTGCAGTGACGGTCATCCGACGGCAAACAACGTGTTATATCGTGGGATCTATTAAACTTCGAATGCTGAAATTTTAGATCCAAGTTTTATTTCATCGATTCTCTCTCCCCTCCAAATTCTGTCTTCATCGACTATTCAAATCATTCGAAACTTTATCATTGCTCCGTCTCTTTATCTTTAAAGAAATATCCTGAATTACTGCTTCGGAAGTTGGAACATTTGTACTTTTGCATTTCACTGATTTTACGACCTCCCTATATCTTTGGAACCAGCGCTCGCTTTACTGTCTGCTATCCATTATCCGGGTGACTTCTGAGAATTCGGCTGAGGGAAGGGGGAAGAAGGAGTGCGAGAGAGATGGTGATATAGAATAGGAGAATAATGTATACGCAACAGAGACAAATTAATATTAATGGTACTTCGGGGAGACTGTTCTAAAATTTGGTGAGAATAGTGGATGTTAAAGTGGACAGAAGTCTGGACTCCTGTGTGAAGAATACTGTGTAACTGTATTAATCTGGTAAATTGGTAGGCGACAGAACTGCGCGTTTGTAATAGGTCCATATTCGCTAACACAATTGTAAGTAATAAGCTACATGAATTTTCGTTGATGACTGTAAATATTATATTTACAAATATGAATATCGTGTAACGAAGAGAGTCAATAGGACACATTGGGACTGAATAAGGTAGAACGATAAAGCATTGGCGTAGACACACAATTAATGTTGAATCAATTTAATGTTCAAAACAACGGGTTATAGTGTAACTTATTTGACTATTCTATGAGACATACAATTCTATGAATATTAAGAGCTGAATTATAGGCCTAATTATAGATATAGAGAGGTAAGAATTAGATCTATAGTGTGCAGAAATCTGTGGTATATGGAATTGTATAGTACATGAAGTATAGATATAGAATTCTATAGTATATTGATTTATATGGTATATCAAATGTAGATATAGAATTTTATAATGTATAGACATATCTACTGTACAAAATATAGATATAAAATTGTATATGCAATACAATTTGCATAATAGATAAAGAATTCTGTAGTATACTGAATTGTATAGAATAAAGATATATAGAATATACAGAAATATAGGTATATAGAATACAGATATAGAATTCTACAGTGTATACATATGTATAGAGTATAGTGCACGAATATAAAATTCTATAGTAGAAAGAAATCTATGGTACATAAAATATAGATATAGAAATAGTATATATATTGTACTATATTATACTATATTACCCTATGCTATGCTATGCTATAGTATACTATACTATACTGTATATAATATAAATAGGTAAAATAAAATATTGACTCAACTATAGTATTATAACATGTATCATCACTTGGACGACATTTATATTTTGAAAAATAACAAATTAGAATATATTATGTTCCATATAGTAGTATTTATCAACATACCGATGTTAGTAGGAAGAGAAGTCTGACTTTCTACGTCATGATGGACTATTGTACACGTGATGAAGAAACTGAACGAAATACGAGAGAACTATACTGCAACTCGGGAAATGTTAGTTTCATTGCTTGAGCTGGAATCGATAAATCAACCTGTATGTTGTTTCTGCCCCGGGCTATCAAGAATGAACCTCGATACATTGCATCAGGTAGAACATAGTATCGGATAAGGATAATCGTGTGAAAAACAATTCCCCTTGAGCCTTGCTATAGTATCGTCGAATGAAGCTCTCGACCACATTTTATATTCGTAATTAAATCCAATGCATTATACGGAAGCGCTGGCGTTCCTCAGCATCTCTGACCTTGAGACAAGTGAGGCATTTAAGTAGCATTAACGCCATAGTATTCTATTGTAATAATATTCGAATATTTGGCTTTTGTAGTTATTGAAAACATGCAGTTGTTTCTGGCAAAATTATCTTTGAATTTTACTCAAACAAAGCCATAACTATGCATATGTACATATATGTATATAGGTTTCACCAACTTGCTAAAGAAATATTATTATATGTAAGGTATAATTATGTAGTTTAAAATAATAGTCTATTCAACTTTGCAAGTTAATAATGTAGACAGTTTGTAAAAATAATTATAGTATTAAATTTTCATTTTATGGGGTAGATAGAATTTATTCATATGCTATATGGAGTAATTAGGTAGCATTATAACTATCAAAATAAGTAAAGAATTTTAATTGTAAACAATTACTATTTGTTATTAGATATATGTGTGTATGTCACAAATGTATATGGATGTTTAAAATTAATTCTGTCAAATTAATAAAAATGACAGATATCAGATATTCTACTTTAACAATTGTTCAAAATGTGTAGTTGCTGTTGATAAAATTAATGTTGGAAAATTAATACAAATTGTTTATTTCCAAAATTTAATTATGCTACATTTGTGTATTTATGTATAGACTTATATAATAATTGGACCAACCATAAATTGCCACCTGTACATACTGGTAGATAAAATATTAAATATAAAGCACCTTTATTTATCAAAGTAAAAATTTTATTTGAAATTAGCTCTTCTATATATATATATAAATACAATAAAATAAATGAAAACAATTTTACAAAGTAATTAACCAAGCCATCAGTCTCAAACTGTAGTAAATGGCGTGTTTTATATGAAACAATAATTGTACATATGTAAATTAGTGTACATATTGTTATTACAAATTATACGAAGCATATATTTGCAATAAACTATGTAATAAGTATTATAAAAGGTTCACGAATTTTTGGAAAATCGGTTGAGCTCGAAAATTTCTGCTTGACTTCGGGCAAGGGTACCCTCGGTTCATATAGGCACTTGGAGGTCACAGGACACGTCAGTTGCCCTTCGATCGTCATGACGGGAATATCGAAACTTGAACCGATTAAATTAACTTATTTATTTATTTTCCACTTATAATAATTTATTTAATCTATTTATTGATTATTCACTTTCAATTATTTATTTAATTTATTTATTTATGTTAAACTTTTAAAAATTAATTTAATTTATTTATTTGTCTAACTTTTAAAAATTTATTTAATTTATTTATTTTTTATTTTTAATAATTTATTTAATTAATTTATTTACTTTTTACTTTTAATAAATTTTTTAAATTAATTTATTTATCTTTCACTTTAAATAATTTAATAAATTTTTTTATTAATGTCTTCCTTTCAACAATTTATTTAATTTATTTATTTATTCTTTACTTTTAATCATTTATTTAATTAATTAATTTATTTTCCACTTTTAATACATTTTTTTAATTAATTTATTTATCTTTCACTTTCAATAATTTAATGAATTTTTTTTCAATAAACGTTTCCCTTTTAACAATTTATTTAATTAATTTATTTCTGCATAACATTTAACAATTTATCCTATTCACTTATTTTTAATTATTCATTTAACCACTTCGTTCCATTTTTATTTCGAATAAATATTTTACGTTTTATTTTTTGAATTTCATTGGTGTTAGTGGACATTAAATATTTTTATAACTATCACATTATTAACATACTTCTAGTAAATCGTATACGTTCGTACGGTCCTATACGCGATCTTTTTACTCGATGCCGGTCGAAGTAAGTTCGCACGTGTCCGCGACATCGCGAGTGTGTTCTGGAAGTGTTCCAAAAGAAGAAGAAGGAATTACAAGCAACGTTGACATCGCTACACTGACGACGTGACAAGGAAAGGCCAGGGTGACGTTGATGCAAGGACGAAGGCGACAGTCAATCCAAAGCTGCTTTGACACGGAGAAGAGATCAACGATCGGTGAGTCGCATGTTTACGATTCCTCTGGTTGCCCATCATGTCGTAGGACGAATGGTCCGAAACGACACTGGTGACTGGTTGTATTTCATATTATTCTCATAGCGAGCATAGTGACCACGAGTGCTAATGTACTAATACACAATAGCACTCGTGCAATATATATTTTTATGACATATTTGTTGGATCAGGCTAGGGTTCTCTTGTACATCGCGTATTAAAATCTCGGTTAAAAAGTTTCTAAATTTTTAATTTCTAATTCCGGGTTATTTCACGGAGTACAAGTACAAGAAAGCATTTCCCTCGGAGAAATTTCCAAAATCGAAGTAATAATTCGAATGGTTTTCAATTATTAGAGGTGTTGCTTTGATTTTGGAATTTTTCATATTTTTAATGAAACACCCTTTCCCCATTACATTTCACTTTTTTTTTTTTTTTTTTTATTAATACATGCTCCTTTCTTGACACGAATTTTTGTCGAGTCAAGTAGACTCGTCAACGAAAAGTAGAGTCGTCAGCCCAGCACCTTAGCTCTGTCACTAATCCCGATTTTTAGGATTTTCAGCAAAAGGACACGAGAACTTTTAATTTTATATTTAAGATTATTTTTGTCACTATGCTCGCTACTTTATTTCGTTACATTTTACAGGAATATTGTATTTTTGTACATTTGTGCAGTATTACCGTGCACACTGTGCCCACTGTGCATACTGTGCACATTGTATTCGAGAGTCGAAATTCGAGGAATATATAAATATAAATATATATAAATATGATATAAACATATACAAATCAAAACATCGCGATTGGTACTTAAAAGTTCCCCTTAAAAGTAACCCCTTTCGACATAACATTGCTAAAAGCAAAGTCAGGAGAAATGTGCCTTATGAGGCTCCTCGCGTGCGTTCTTCCACTTTTCCCACTATTTTCGTGACTTTTAAAAAGTGACATGAGTGGCAGCTAAAAATAATTTCTTATTTCACTGTATAATAATTTTATGCAACTGCCATATTGCATAATGACAAATTTAATAATAATAATGACAATATTATGAAATTTTATTTCCGTGTCATTATTAATTATTCTTCCTTTTCTGCAGATGTTAGACATCCAATATTTCATAATTTATTTTCAAAATTATTTTGTATATTAATGTTGTACTTTAGTTTGTAGTATACATTGTATTGCCTTTTGTGATTTATTTTCTGTGATATTTTGTACTTTCTTCTATACCATATTTTGTGCTATGTTTTAATAACGTGTTTAGGCCTGGGTCTCGATTGCGTAGCCACCTCCACGTGGTGAGACCTGGTAATTGGCATCGTTTGCCAAAATTGTATTTCAAATATTTATCCGAATAAATTGAATCTAGTAATTTACGGAATATTCGATATGTTCATCTTTGGCAAACGATGCCAAGCTAAGAGCTACGCAATACTCGCAATCCTAATTAGCCTCTAAAAGACTAGCTTCCGATATCTTGGAACCTAGGCCGGAGTCGCGAGTACCATTTTATTTGTTTTCCCACAATATAGAGGTACAATTTTATTCTATATATTTTGTTCAATTCCTCACGTAGAATCACCACGAGTTACACGACACCCGGTATATTTCTCTGTAAATTTTAAATTCCTGATTCTAGTGTCAAACTATTCTCCATAAAATGTCAGTAAGTAATTTTCTAACCTGTTCTTCATAACTAAAGCAACTGTTCAGGCAAAACGGAATTGCATCCCCGAGTGGTCTTCACACACTGTGCATCTCTTTGCAGAACATATGTATGGTATATACAGTATTATAAAATCCAAACGTCTCGTTAGGACGCTCACGCAGAGACAAACCACTCGCCAAGATCTTCACACGCTCGCAGGCCAGAGCGATAGATGTGCGGATGAAGGGTGCTTGGGCTAGAGTGTTAGGGGTGTGAAAGAGGAGCGTTTGGACCGTGTGCTTGAGGTTATCGTGTGAACGAAGGATGCAGCCAGATGAAAGGCTATCCAATGATTCTGACGTAGCTAAACGGTGGCATAAAGCGAAAATAGTGGAAAAATATAGAAAGAAAGAATGAACTGTGAATAGATAGACCATTGGGAGGTAGTTGAGGGTTGAGAAGAGTTAGGAATTGATGTTGAGAATTCGGAGTGAGTATTTGGTGGGATGTTTCATTGCAGAGAGTATAACTTATATTTTAGAGAAATTGTTATTGTTTTATTAGTAACACTGGAATTACTATACCAGTGAAAATGACTGGTGTCAGACATCATGTTCTTGGAGTTACCAAAGAATTCTTTTAAAAATTTATTATTTTGCTCTTATTAAATTTTAATAAAAATTTATTATTTTGTTCTAATTAAATTTTAATAAAAATTTTTTATTTTATTCTTATTAAATTTTAATAAAAATTTATTATTTTGTTGTATTTCGTTTGTAAATTATTGATTAATAATATAGAGTAATATTCTTTGTAATAACATATTCTAATAGTATAATAGCAATATGTTATAGTGATATAGAATAATATTCAATATAAGTATAATAGGACCAAATAATACTTTCTTTTTATTTTTCAACAATTATTAATTCCTAAATTTCAAATTAAATTAATTTGACAACTAACATATTATGAGATCTTCATTGTAAAGAACAAAATAACAAATTGTGTTTAATATGTTTTTACATAAACAATATTTGTACAAAGTCTAAAACGATTGTATAATTTTATTGCAAATGAATTAGATGTATAATGAATAATTAAAATTAGATATTTCTTTGATGTACCATTTTTCAAAATTATAAACAAATTTCTGGTTAGGTTAGGTTAATATTATTATTGCCAGCAGTTGCATATTCTCAGTGATAATAACATTCTTAAAATTCCTAATTTCCTTGTTTTTGCAATTACTGGAAGAAGAATGAAAAGACCACAATTGTATATATTTACCATTATACCATTCAAATTATAATCACCTACGTATACTATACTTGGATACATACTATAGTTTGATACTCCCAGTCTTAAAAACATATAAATAACACTTAATAATTATAAATAATATATATATAAAATGATAAATAATTAAATAACATTGTTATTTATTATAATAATTATAAATATCATTTATGAATAACAACAAATTAATTGCATGAATTTGGAACTTCCTGTATAAATTGAATTTCAAATTGTGCATATTATTAATTAGCTCGAATTATCTATAAATTCGTTTAAATTAATTTCACAATGCTAATATTAAAAATTGCTGAAATACAAAAATGGCACCTTCTACGTCCTCCATTCATTATTATTAAAGTCCCAATACTGTGAAACATTCCAAATAACGAGAAACAATATAGAAACGAATGTTATACCAATTAACGCCGTTCCAAGCCGTCACTTTCAATTAATTAATGTTTACAAGTAACGTGACCATATATTTGCATCATGTGCCAAATATTCAACAGCCTGTTTGTTACAGTCGTTTGGCACTCGCTGATACGTTTTTGAAACGAACACCGTGCAAATATCTGCGAGAAAGCTTCCGTTCGAACGAAATGTAACTATAATAAATTATCGCAACACGGTTCAGATATACTAATCCCTCGCGCTGCCTGATCGTTCCGCTTCCGCTTTTCAGTTCTTGTCTCCTCGCGACCACGCTAACTTGCACTCGCTCAATCACCACACTCACGCCAACCAAATTTAATTACTTTTGGTAAGCAACGATTAAGTATAGAAACAAGCTAATTAACAGCGACACGACGGCCAATTCCAACCATTGTTCACGTTTCCATGCTACGTTCAGGTCGTACAACATGGTCACGAAATGGCGGCGACGCAAGATGGCTGAAGGACCAAGTGTAAATGTGGATAAAATTATCAGTAGTTCGATCAGCACACTCGTTAACTAATAAAATTGAATTACTTTTGGTAAGCAACGATTAAATATACAAACAAGCTAATTAACAGCGACACAACGACCAATTAGAACCATTGTTAACGTTTCTATGCTACGTTCAGGGCGTACAACATGATCACGAAATGGCCACGGAGGACTAACAGCTGTAGATAAAATTATCAATAGCTCGATTAACACACTCGTTAATTAATTACAATTCTTACATTGGTAAAAAAGAATTAAATATAGAAATAAATTAATTAACAGCGACACGATGACCAATTTCAATAACTGTTACCGTTTCTATGCTACCTTCAGAGCGTACAACATGGTCACAAGATGGCCGAAGTATAACTGTAATGATAACAATAACGTAAAGTTTTTCTAAATTGTAGATTATGCAATCCTTATAATTTTGCAAGAAATTGTAAATTTTCGAGTTCTTGAAATAAACTTTCTGCCACTTTGAAAAAATTTTCACAAATTTCGAACCGTAAAAAAATGGTGCAAATTGAAAAATTTATTTATTCATTTATTATCAACGTACAGTCATCAATAACTCGTGAAACCGCGAATAAAAGTAAACAAACGAGAAACGTGCAGAGAAACTCGAACGAAAAAATACACGCGAGAACGAAACGAAAATAAAAATATTCTCAAAACACGAAAAAAGTTTCAAGGAAAACCCATTGCTGCCTCTAAACGCGAAAGAACGTCCCATTGGACGAAGTGGGTATTAACGCGTCGCTGGCGAATCTTAATGTTAATGGAAGGCCGAGACGCGAAGCGGCGGCAAGGGGGGAGGAAGAAGCTGAAACACGAAGGCGCTCAGTTTCTAAATAAAGACGTTTAATGAAGTCTCGAGAGAAGAGGGACACAGAGCGAGGCGAAGGAACTTTCGATCTCGCGCTACGAGTGGAATAAATCGGAATTTAAAAGCGATGAAAGTTTCAGCCGGAAGCTCTTAAGCTTAGAATAACTAGCGAGCGTTTGAAATCGAATGGCTTCCGGGCGAATGAGAATCGTGCTCGACGCCTCGAGTGTTGTACATCATCGATTTCCTATGAAACGCGCGGGAACAAGGAGCCCACTTTCAGGACTGTGAAAAATATGTCCCGTGCCGGCATTGCATCTGTTTCTTTGCGACACACCGAAGGACCCTATCTTCCGGCTTCAAACGAGATTTCTCGTCTGCTCTGTCTTCGATTTTATTTTCCACCGACGCTCCGTGCAACGGGTGTCTGGGGTGTTCTAAAACTGACGTCCCGCTAGATGGATCTGAGACGGCTCTTAACGAAGAGTGGGGGCGCGAAAGAAAGAGAAGGAAGGGGGGAACGTTTCGTCCAATGACGGCTACAGTGGACACGTCGGTACGGCTAACCTACCGGGCCCGTGCCTTTTTGTAACATATATACGTTTAATGCGCGAGTAAATTACAACGATATATACGATGGAAAGAAACCGAAAGGATTGATTTTAGAAACGAGAGGAATAACACAAGATCGATTAACCCTCGGAGCACAATCCTTCGCTCAACAGTAACGGGGTCTCTCGGGACCCCACACTGATATTCCACTAATCATGCTCGAGTGCCCCCACTCTTGTTCCACTACTCCCACCACTCCCTGGCATAGCCGACCATAGATGAACGACGCAGTAAGCCGACACCGGGTCGGATTTGCATCTAACTTTTTGATGCAGCATATTATCTAACAATATTTATAATATACGAAGAGTTTGTTTAAAAAATGTAAAATTTTATAAACATATTTGTTATTTATGTGCTATGGGTATATACAACATTATTATGTTTTATTACAATTTCTTTACATGTGGCGGAAAAGAATTATTAGTGGAATCGGTAATGTTCGTAACTCTTCGGCTGATGTTCGGCACGCAATGGCCGGTTATATAATGGCCTCGAGTTTGCTTCTCAACCTCATTTGTCAATTTGACTTCGGCTCGGACAGATCGAAAGTTTGACGTGGGTCAGGAATGTGAATAGGCTGTACTGTGGTCATTAGTTGATATTATTTGCTGGTTAATAACCATTGTACAATTCGATTCTATCTATATTTTCTTATTCTATAAAATTTTGTATTCAACAATCAATTAATCAGCTGAATACTGATACGAGATACTTATTATTGAAATATTTTTATAATTGGATTTGTATTACTTAAAAATGTGTCAGGGTTGAACAAAAGGTTGAACAAAATATTAATTCGAGTAAAAAATAAAAAAATTACTTCCTCATTTATATACTGCAATAAATAAGCATTGCTTTCACGTTGCACTGATTTTGGTTAGCATATAGTTCAATATATAGTTATTATTATTGCGTACAATACAATGTCAAATTCCGATATCGTTCAATTCAAAAAGAAATAAATAAAATTTATCTATCTATCTGTTTATAAACCCACACTACGAATAACCTAACCTACATATCACCCATTACGTTTCACTAACCTAAAACACGGAATAAAAGGAAAACTAAACAATCGTTCAAGCCGTTCATTATTCCCGCGTGACGAAAAATCTAGACTCGCCAATCGTTTTTCAGGGGCTAGAGGGGAAGTTATTGGTCAGTTGGAAGGCAATTCGAGGGGAACAAGTGGCGTTGAAAAACCGCAGGATCGTTCTACTCTCTGGTTTCGATCGGTTGATTCTGGCGACCGAAGTCGCGAGAGAACACTAGCAGAGCGAGAAGGGAGATCGGGACGCGAGAAGGTGGAAGAGAAAGGGGGAAACGGCTTTCGGCGGGACGCCAAATATTTATCTCGCATCGACGAGATATCTCTTTGAGAACACATCGACCGTATTATCGCGACAAATCGCAATTTCGTCGGTTAACTTCCGCGCGAATAACCGACCGTCGAACGACGCATCAGCCTGCTTTTCGCCGCGTTATTGTACGCCTACCGTTTTGCACGTGCTTCATTACGAGATCAACTCGAACGCGTTGCGCGCGCAACACTCTCTGTGCCGAGTGGTGGGGAGGCTGTCGAATACACGACAAGGAGAACCTTCATAGCGAGAGGAGTGCGAGTGTGCAGTCAGATACTAAAAATATATTATATACTTTATGATATAATATATTTATTATTTCCGTATAATTTATTTGTATATAACAATGTTATTAACATAGATAAAATAGGAGGTAGCAGCCATGGGACAATTATTTAACAATTCAGCACTGTGCTCTACCTCCTGCATCAATTTCTAAGCAACCATAATACTTGTGCTTCTGTTTTTCACGTGCCACGGAAATACCTTCCGTTACATTCGACCATTAACCTCTTACAAGGGGCCAATATTCCGCACGGCTTTTCAGTTACACCTCCAATTTTCGTTGTAATTTTCGAAAATGACCGCGGTTATGGTAAGTATAATTTCAGGACAACGTGGCTCGTGCTACACAGTCTCCACTTTTTAATTGCATCCGGCCATGTCGACCGGTTCGTGACTCCTTGCCATGTCCGTTGCGTTCAAATTGAAGACCTTATCTCGCGAATTGGTTCAATTAGAATCCGCGGAAGGCAACGATCTTCCTGTCACGGACGCTATCATGGAAGCCTTTCTTAAGTACACGTCAATTCGGAGGTATCATGTGAATCTTGGTGAGGAATGCTAGGTATTCTTTTCTTGGTGAAGATTCTTGGGGGAGGGGGGGATATTATGGGGGTGAATTGTAATGAAAAGTGAATCCAGCATATCTTAACATGTTCTATGCATAGTATATTATATTCTAAATATTTTAAATATAATATATTCAATTGTGTATATATTATGTACAATATATTATATTAGCAGTATATCATATATAGGGATTCTTGAGAGGTATATTATAGAGGTGAGTTTTAGTGACAAGTGAATGTAGTATATCTTAATATGTTCCATGTATAGTATATTATATTTTAAATATTTCAGATATAATATATTGAATTGTGTGAATATTATATACAATATACTATATTAGTAGTATATCACATATAGGAATTCATGAGAGGTATATTGTAGAGGTGAGTTTTAGTGACAAGTGAATGTAGTATATCTTAATATGTTCCATGTATAGTATATTATATTTTAAATATTTTAGATATAATATATTGAATTGTGTGAATATTATATACAATATACTATATTAGTAATATATCACGTATAAAGATTCTTGAGAGGGATAATGTAGGGATGAGTTTTAATGACAAGTGAATATAATATATGTTAATGTTTCATATATAGTATATTATATTCTAAATATTTTAGATGTAATATATTGAATTGTGTGTATATTATGTACAATATACTATATTAGTATAGTAGTATACCACATATATGGTATTATTAATATATTACTTTACTAGTATGTTACATGTAG
The DNA here is from genome assembly GCF_001483705.2 of Eufriesea mexicana. Lineage (NCBI taxonomy): Eukaryota > Metazoa > Arthropoda > Insecta > Hymenoptera > Apidae > Eufriesea > Eufriesea mexicana. The sequence continues at coordinate 105,885 of NW_016907894.1, read as the reverse complement.
TATACAGTTTAATAAGTATTGAAAAATTTGGAAATCCACTTCAATGTAGTCTAGCAAATAACCATGACAGTTTCTAGCATTATTAGAAAAATTTACAATTTTACAATTGTAATACTTTATTAAATAATCTGCAATCCGGTTTCAAAATTTTGTTTAAGTCCTTCTTTTGTTGGAAATTTTAATGGTACATGTTAAATAATGAGCACCTAAAAATCCCTCTAGTTTTCAGGAAATAAAAAATGAGAACATTCCTATTTTTTTATTTTGATTCTTTTCATTTATGATATTATTTTTTGTGTTTTAAAATTGAAATATTGGTTTGACGCTAATATTAAGCAGTCAGTCTAAGTATAATGGAAAAATACGTAGAGTGGATGGAATAAATCGCGATTTGTTAGTGCTTTGGGTGGTGAAGATAATGGACGAAACCGGCATCTATGTATACTTTTTCATTTTATTCAACGTTGTTTTATTTATGTGCAGTGTCGTTCCAATTAATGAAAAAAATAATACCTGTAGGCTATAAGCTCGAATCGGATAACGGCAAAACATGCCCCAAAGTCCTTCAAATTTAAATATAAAATATAATGCATGAGCTTTGGATTGCTATTTCAAATCCTATATCAAAATTTTCCATCTACCTAACTCCTATTTTATTCTGATTTTTTTTTTGTTTTTGATCATTTCTGTTATAAAGTATAGCAATGTTATAACTATGACATTATATATAATATTTAGAGAGTAAAAGTGTAAGGACCACACTATTTTAGAAATAGTCTGTTTAGTATTCCAGAATATACTGTTTTCTCAACATTTTGCAATAATAAATTATAGTAAAAATGAATTATAAACAATAAATGATAGTCATTCTCATAAGCAATATGTTATTCACAAGCAAGAGTTTATGCAGTTTTTATGTAACCAGAAATATAAAAACAAGTGTAGTGACACAAAATTCAATGTAATCAAATTTGGGTATCTGGGTAACGAAGGCATTAAAAATTTGATTACACAGTTTGATAAAGCAGCTCTGAAATTGATTCAATTATTAGTACTAATCTTAATTTGAAATAATTGGAAGGAAAGAATTAAATGTCAGAATTTGAATAGCACCGTGTAAACTTTAACAAAGTTAGTAGAAGCAGAGATGATAATTATTCTGTTATTTATACTTTGTTAATTAATTACATATTAATTTTATATCCATTACAACTCAATAAACTTCTTTCATTTGGAATTTGATTTTGAAATATATTAAAGTTAAATGTTACAAGTAAATACACCAGTGCAATGTCAATGTAAAAGTAAATTTATTAATCCTATGACACTTCAACTCATTATATAGGATTAGATATTTAAAAAATGTTGCAATATATCATAGAAAATTTCTTAAGCAAGTGATTAAGAAGCAACGGTGAGAAAATTATGAAAATTATTATAATTAATTGTAACTAGTTAAAAACTCTGGATTATGAAAAGCATAGAAGCTTCAACCTGTACACAGAGAAAGGATATTCAGGATGAGCTTAAAGTAGAGAGTATGGATTTAAATAGCTGCATCACTTTCTTTTAAAAAAGAACAAAGAGAAGAAAGTAGCAAATGCAAAGAAATTACTTACTGTTCAGTAGAGCATAAAAAACCAGCATGAGCATGATAAATGAGAATTCTTTTTTGTCACTGACATTTCTTAAAGGTCAGGTGAAAAATTTTTAAAGAAAAGTTTGTACTTTCAAGTATATCTTTGTAAGTTGTAACGAATATATATTTTTACTGTGAAAGAATAATTATTTTATTTTGTGATTACGTACTGCATTCATTTTTATATGTTAGAATATTCTGATTCCATTTCATAAAGTTTTAGTATATCCGAATATGTAAAATATTATTTTATATTTATAATTTTATGCATAAGGTTTTACTTATGTATAATATATACATACATACACTCTTTGTCCTTTCTTTTTCCAATCTCCTATTTCTGTTATAAATTTCTGATTTCACAGCTGCATAGATCTTATAAATTTAAAAAAATACATTTTACTAGAGAATTTAAATAATGTAATTTAAACAATAAATTCATGTCAAACAGTGATAAATTATTATCTATTATTCAGTAGATGGCTGACTAAAGGCTTCAGTAGAAAATAAAGAAAAGAAATATTAGGGACATAAGAAAAAGATATTAGGGAAAATTTTAAATACGGTAGTTATTCAAATATTATTCACTATTAATTACCAAAATATCAATATTAAAAATACTAAAAATACTAAGCAAAGAAATTTTTATTTATTTAATAATAAAACGTTCTCATCCAGTTGATTTGATTGAAAATTGTTGATTTAATTAATAAATAAATTTTTGTCACCTAAATTTTCATTTAAAAATAATGCATCTCCACTTCGTTAAGCATTGCTTTATTTCGATGCAGGAAGTTTTAATCAATAACTATACCTGTGAATGCATGTAACCGATGCAGATAACGATGTCATATTCATAAAAAAACGTGGATGAATTCCGAACATATTTCATGAATGTAATGCCTGTTACCTTTAGCAGACATGTGAATTAATACACCCCCCATAAAGTTTTTATGTGCTCCTGTCGTACATGATTTCGATATATCGTGTAGGATCAAGTTTAGATAACGTTGAAATCATGATGATGGATATTAGTCTCGCAAATATGGGTAAACCGAGAAGATTAAATTTTATGTTGAGATATACGTTGGTATAAATTTTACTTGTACAGTACTTTAATATTATTTACAAAATTCGATGAAATAATAAGGGTTTTTTAAAAATAAATTTATGATATCTATTTTGGAATTTATTATATTTATGATATTTATTTTGGAACTATTTTGTAAGAGTAAATTGAAAAGGAAGTTTATGTTAATTAATTTAGAAAATGAATAAAAATATTAGTTAATGAAACGTGAATGACAATTCCATATTCTTATTAGGTTTCCACTTGTTTCACATATGATATATGATTTGTTTATGTGATAATAATAATTCTCTTCCAATATATTTGATTTCTTAAATTTTGTAAATATAAACTCGATATATAAATTATCAAAAATAATTTCAAACAAATTTTCTAATATTTTTAGAAATATAAATATAAATTATAAATGGATATTCTGATTTGGAATTGAAAAATACTAACAATAGCAACAATTCTCTTCCAATATATTTGATTTCTTAAATTTTGTAAATATAAACTCGATATATAAATTGTCAAAAATAATTTCAAAAAAATTTTCTAATATTTTTAGAAATATAAATATAAATTATAAATGGATATTCTGATTTGGAATTGAAAAATACTAACAATAG